>NW_007728933.1:40099-40704 GCF_000696425.1 Galeopterus variegatus
TTGTTTTATAGGATCTAGAGTTTGAGATTTACTAACTTTTGGAGGTGTACTTTCTTGGTTTTTTGCATTTCAGGTATCTCTTTTTGGGTGTTTGTTCATTTTGGAAGGGATTTCCACACGAATCTTGGACCTCTGATTCAAGTCCCGTAAGGTGTGTGTGTTCTGCACCTCGCTATCGGGGCGTTTTCACACTCTGTGTACACTAGATGGGGCTATTGAGCCTTGCAAAGGGTTCCCAAAGGGTGTGTAATTGTTCTTTCTTTCTTTATTTATTTCTGAGACTCCGCCTCCTTTTGCCGGGCCCCTCCCCACTCTGTGTGCTCAGGACAGGGCTGAGGCGTGTCTTCTACAAACCTTGTCTTTCAGTTGAGTCATCAAAGTTGTGCCCTGCCCCGCCCTGCCCAGCAGGTGTCCAGTCTCTCCCACTGCCGGGAGTGAACTCCTTGGGGGAGGGTCCCTCAGCACACAGTTCCTCTTTGACTCCCCCCAGCACGGGTCGGCCCTTCGGGAGAGCTCCCTGCTCTCCGGGCTCCCCTCTCCCCACCAGAAATCAGTTAGGGGTTCTTCCAAACTGAGGCCCCCAGAGATGGAATCTGCCTCCCGGG
>NW_007728933.1:41457-83134 GCF_000696425.1 Galeopterus variegatus
GGCCGGTCCACAGGCCCCAGGGTGCCCCGCGTCGAGGTAAGCAAATGGCACGTCTCAGTGCGGAGCCACGCCAAGCAGAGATGGCTGGCCTGCCCTCAATAAGCCGGCCGTCTCCGCCCCCACCCGATAAAATGGAGGCAGCTCTGTTGTGGGCGGCTGGCCTGGTGTGGTAGGCGGGAGCCAGGTGGGCGGGGAGCAGTCGGGCTTCGCCCCGCAAGTGGGGCTGGGCTGGGGGTGACTCACAGAGCTTGCAGAGTTGGGCCGGTCCAGCACGTTCCACTCCATTTCTGTGCCGTCTCTGCTGGCTTACTTGGCCTTTGTTGTCTTGGGCTGCTCTCTCGAACCTGCAGCAGGGCTTGAGCGCTCTCAGGAGTCTTCTTTTGTGTCGGCCTTAAAACCTTGAACCTGTTGTTGCTTGTTTGTCATTGTAGGATCGTTGTTGAAAGAATTATTCATTTTTTGTTGCTCTTGGAAATGCAATTAGTACTCTGGTATCACAGAGCACACTTCTCAGAATCGCTCTGTCTCCTGGCACGGCCGCTCCAGACCCGTCGCCATCTTGGAATCATTTTTGTTTTTATTATGCAAGTGTCTAGCAATGCCAAGCTGGGGTGTCCAGCCTGGGGACATCTGGGGAACTCTAAATTGTGTTTTTATCTCAAGCAACATGTATAATGAAATGACGATAGGTTGGAGAAATTTGGGTCAAACCATGTCTCTGTGACATAGATTGGAAGAGAGCAAGTTAGGCTGAAAAAGTTGTCTAGGAATAATTGCAGAACATTCTCAAATGTGTCCTAATTTAGATGGTAACCTGCATGGTCACCTTGGGCTCTGTCAGTTACTAGCATGTGCCTCTCTGACTCTCAACTCCTTCTTTGGTAAAAGGAATCAACAATATCTAGCCAATATAACTGTTGGGAGATTTAAATATTAAAAAAACCTTTAAAGTTTCTAGTATGAAGCCTTATACATAGTAAAGACTTTAGATAAATAGGTCCTTTCTTCTTTTTTTCTCCCCTTTTTACAAAAATAACTCCTTTCGAATTAGGTGTATAAATAAATAAATATATTGTAGAATATAAATTGTATAAATAAATTTTCTAAATATCTGAGATGAAAGTATATTTAATAATATGCTTGTGAGGTTTGGCCTTAGATATCAGTAAGAAGTTTAACAAGTATCCTTGCTATATCCACAATCCAAGTAATTACTAATGATATCTTATAGTACTGTGTTGTGTACAATGTTATAATACAGTGTTGTGTGAACAATGGCTTGACTTATCCCTTAGCTTATATCACCAGTAAGAATGATCTCATATTCAGATGAGCCTCCAGTTTTCGATTAAATACCATTAAAATAGGATTTTACCAACTGCATTCTAAGGAACACTATTCCCTGTAGATAGTTAATAAATATTATGGATGGGGGAGAAGTAATCTGGACAAATAAATTGCAGAAATGAGAAAAGCTGAAGTAAACAAGGTTAAAGAAGTTTGTTCCTTGCAAGATTTCCCATAGCCTTTAGCAGGATTTTCCAGAGCCTCATCTTTGCTGTGAGCCTGAAAGAAAGAGTGTGATATAGTATACAACATTTACAAAATAACTAATAGAACTTGGATTCATTTTTGCATGGAGCTCCTAAAGGAGTAGTACTTAATAGAAAACACTTTGGAAAATACCAAATTACTGACAACTCAGTTTGCCACGGAGTTTTCAATCTTGGCAGAATGTTTATTCATTCTTTCTGAGAACGCATATTTGGTTCACATCATTTACTGACTCAGTGCTTTGTGCCCACACAACACTTCAAATTAGATTATATAACACAAATTATATTTTAATTTTGAGAAACTAATTTGGACTTTAAAAATATAGATATTTTATCAAAACACATATTAAATTCTGTAAATAATTATTCATTCTTATTTGGTGGTAAAAATTCAGCATTCCAGCTGTTTACTAGTGCGGTGGTCTCCAAACACTTTAAATTGTATTCTCAGTTCTTCATACAACAAATATGCTTATTCATTTGTAAATTACATTTATGTATGAATGGGTTAATATAAACATGCACAGAATTCAGATGTTTTAATAGGATTACATGAGAAATGAATAGAGATAGAAATTCTAATATTTACTTTCTGGACTTCTATGGATCACCTTGCCAAACTCTGGGCTGCATGCTCCTCTCTTTGGAGGCCACTGTTCTAGTCATGAAGGAGCAAAGAAAAAATCAGATCTAACCATTGTACAGACTTGGAGGAAGCACTTTTTTTTTCATTCTTATTTGTCACCATTTATTAAAGAGTAAATTTAGGTTTGATTTTATTGTAAGCTGTTCACAAAAAAAGGATAGAGAAACAATATTGTTTTATGTCCATAAGCTTATTCTGATTGAAGGGAATACACAATAACATAGTAATATCAATTAAAGAGAAGAAATCGCTGAAGACGGTGGCATAGGAGTCTCCAGTTCTCATCCCCACACAGAAACACCAATTTGAATAACCATCTATGCACAGAAATTCCTTCATAAGAGCAAAGGACTCCAGGTGAGAGTTACAGCACCTGGCTGTAGCACAGAAGTAAGGAAGGACTCATTAAAGAAAATAGGAGAAATTGTTGCCCATTACCTTGTTACTTCTTCTCCAAGTTTGCACAGTAAAGTATGTATAAAGGGATAACCTTCACATTGGGGAAGGAGAGTGAAGTAGGCAATTGACTTCTCTGTAGACTTTAGTGCCAGGCGTGCCTGGTGTACCCCAGTGCTAGGCCTGACCCTGTAAACCCAGGCTCCAGGCTAGCCTCATTGGCACAGGCACTAGACTCACACCTGTGGACTTAGGCTCCAGGCTGGCCTCTGTGGACTAAGGCTCCAGGCTTGAACCAGCACCAGCCCAGCCCTCATGGCCTTAGACTTCAGGCTGAACATTGCGGACCCACGTGCCAGACCTGCCCACCTGCTGACCCCCCGAGTCTCTCAGCCTCCTGAGAACTCTGGTAGCCAGCTTGTCTGCAAATCACAGCAGCTGGGCTTCCCATAATTTCTGGATTGATCAACCAGTGAGGGATTTTCCTTGTTGGAGCCAGTCTGTAAAGACTGGAAGAGGTGCTTAGTTCTTCAAATGCAAAGACACCAACACAAGGACCCAAGGACCACAAATAATTAGGGAAACATGACACAAACAAAGGAACAAAATAAAGCACTAGTAACTGACTCTAAATAAATGGAAATCTATAAAATGCCAGATAAAAAATTCAAAATAATTGTCTTAAGGAAGCTTTTGAACTATAAAAGAACACAAATAAACAACTAAACAAACTCAGATAAAAATGTATAAACAAAAATGGGGAATTCGACAGAGAAATTTATACCTTGCTTAAGATCACATGATGGAAAATGAACCTGGATCTCCTGACCCGAAATCTAGGGCCTTTTTTCTTTGACACCCTTAATACTGAAATGACACTGAAAATAGTTTATTCTATCTTTGATGTTTCAGGAGTCCTTAGTCTCAGTTTTTCTCATCTATGAATGAAGATAATACTTATCTTGTTGGGTTGTTGGAATAAAAGGTAATATTTGTAAAGCATCAAAAATTTATTTTAATTAATTAAGATAATGTTAATGCATAGAGATCCCCAAATGGGGTAAATCTGTACTGCAAAAGAAATGTGATTAACCTAAATTTTCATTTCATATCATATATTGAATAAGAAAATTTGTTTTTTATTTTGTTTTATTTCTGATGAAGACACTCATTTTATTAAATTATGAATATAAAAATGTATATATTATTCGTATTACTGGAGAATAAAAACTCCTGAAGAATATCTTCATGCTTTAGTCTCAAACCCTTTGCTCTTGCTGACCCCTCTGCCAGGAATGTTTTTCCACAATAGTGACTTGCTCCTTCCCTTCCATTATAATTCAGCTCCCATAGTCAGCCTCTCAATTCCCTTATTACCTAAAAAACAGCACATGGTCTGAAGGAACAGAATAAAGAAACCAGCAATCAGCCCATATACCTACAGCTATCTGATCTTTGACAAAGCCTCCAAGAACATACACTGGGGAAGAGAATGCCTCTTCAATAAATGTTGCTGGGAAAATTGGACATTCATATGTAGAAGAATGAAACTAGACCCGTGCCTCTCCCCATGTACCAAAATCAATTCAAAATAATTAAAGAATTAAATATACATCCTGAAACTATAAAACTCCTTAAAAAAATAGGGGAAACACTTCAGGAAGTAGGACTTGGCATAGACTTTGTGAATATGACCCCAAAAGTATAGGCAACCAAAAGAAAAATAAACAAATGAGATTATATCAAACTAAAAACTTTCTCCACAGCAAAAGAAACTATTAACAGAGCTGAAAGACAACCAACAGAGTGGGAGAAAATATTTACAAAATATGTATCTGACAAAGGATTAATATCCAGAATATAAAAGGAACTCAAAAAAGTTAACAGCAAAAAAACAAGTAACCCAATTAAAAAATAGGCAAAAGACCTGAATAGGCATTTCTCAAAGCAACTTATATGAAAAGCCAACAGACACAGGAAAAAATAGTCACATCACCCAACATTTGGGAAATGCAAATCAAAACCACACTGAGATATCATCTCACTCCAGTTAGGCTGGCTAATATCTAAAGACTGAGAATAGCAAATGCTGACAAAGATGCAGAGAAAAAGGAACCATCCTACAGTGCTGGTGGGACTGCAAAATTTTGCAGCCATTATGGAAAATGGTATGTAGGTTCCTCAAACAACTACAGATAGCACTGCCATATGACCCAGCTATCCCACTGCTGGTTATATACCCAGAGGAATGGAAATCATCATGCCAAAACGGATACCTGCACTTCCATGTTTATTGCAGCTGTATTTGTAATAGCCAAGAATTTGAACCAGCTTAAATGCCCATCACTGGACGAGTGGCTAAGGAAACTGTGGTATATCCACACAATGGAATACTGCTCTGCTATAAGAAAGAATGAAGTACTACCATTTGCAGCAACACTGATGAACTTAGAGAAAATCATGTTGAGTGAAATAAGCCAGGCACAGAAAGAGAAATATTGCATGTTCTCACTTATATGTGGAAGCTAATAAAAAAAAAATAGAAAAAAAAAGACACAATAATCACAATAATTCTTTGAACTTGTTAAGAGAAGAAAACATATATATATATATATAATGTTGATGGGAGCGGGAAAGGTGGAGAGGGAAGGAAGGAAGGGAAGTATTGGTAAAGGACCATGAAAATCATTACATTGTATAGTGCTATATAAAAAATAAATAAATAAACTGCTCTTGCCTATATCCCTCTATCCCTCCATGGGAGGTGATGAATATGTATGTTCATTAGCTTAATTGTGGGAACATACATCACACATTGTATATGTATATCAAAATGTCATTTGTATACTTTAAATATATAATGTATAGCATTTCATTTGCAAATTAAATCTCTTAATGTTGGGGGAAAAACAGAGCAACATTAGTTTGGATGGTGAAATTCCATTAATATTTTCAAATATTTGTAGAACATGTAGTATATGCTAGGTGGTAAGCATCAGGAATACAGAAGTAAGTCACAGTCCTTATTTTTGAGGAGTTTTAAGTACCAAAGAAATACCCAGTTTAACTGTTTTCAGACAAAAGAGAAAGTAACCCTGGAAAACTACTTCTTAATATTAAGAATATTTTATTTTGAGTAGGACCTGTTTCTGTGAAATGATCAGGGGGAAAGTGTTCTAGTCGGGGTCAACTTGCTAGGAGGGATTCTGCAAGTCTTTTGTTTATGGTTCTTGCTCGAGTCTTGTTCTCATGCATTCTAGTTGTTTCTGGGTACTCCTTTCATCTTTAGACCTAGTTGAGTGTATAGTTCTCTGCTTTCCTCTGAGATGTTTTTGCTAGTTGCTGATATGCTATTTCTCCTCATCATTTGCCCTTTGGTCTAAGTGGGTCAGCCTTTGAAAATGGTTTCCTTGTCAACAGCTGCTATATTGTTCAATCACCATTTCATTATTTCATTTCATTATTGTTCAATAGTCCATTTCATCCTTTATGATGGTTACCCCAGTATATTATTACTTTAGACACATTTTATTTCACCATGACTCTAAATTCTAGCAGATGTCCACTTGCATTTCAATCACGTAAAATAGTCTTCATTAGAATTACTTAAATGAATATGATTTAGAATTGTTCAAAATGTGTTTGATATGTTAACTTTATCATGTGCTCACATTTGTACACATATGTATGCTTAGCTATTTAAGGATTGGGTGTAACCTGTAGAAGGATTTCTCAGGTTTCTAGTTTTTGGTTTTTTTTTTTTCCCTGAAACATTTCAGTTCAAATAGAGTTTTAATTGTATTGGCTCTAAGTGAATGTAAACCAAGTTAGTATTGAACCAGCAGATGGAAAAATCCTTATCATTGAACAATGAAACAAGTTGAATTCCTTTTTCTCCTTTTTGCCATCTGGTATCTGTGCTCATATTTGAAACATTAACCATTCAGGAAAGAGTTGTTTTTTGTATCCAGTAGTCAGAAGCTTTCTCTGAACACTGGTGCTTATCTTTTCAGAAAAAAAAAAAAAGATAAAATGCTATAAATACAAATGGAGACTTGAACTAATATTTGACAGTCACATAAAAGCTTAAGAAAATGCAGAGTACAAAGTGAGTCTAAGGAGATGCCATTTTCAATTTATTTTCATAATCTAATTCTGCATTGCTTGTAAAGGTTAATCTAAATCCAGCTGAACCAAGCCTGTCCACTGTTCACTTGTTATGTGCACTGCTACATTATCCTAAGTGCAGCAAAACGAACATAGCCCTTGTTCACAACCTAGTTGCAATTTTTTTCTCAATTACAGAACATATGAGTTTTTTCATGTGACCCTCAAATTATCAGTAGTCAAATAGTGTCTGTAATGGTAAAATGATCCTAAGAAAACATCTGGAAGAGAATTTATAATATTTACTTTGAAAATAATGACAGGAGACTTTTAACCTCCAGTTATTCAAATAACCTTGCAGATAATCTTTTCCTGGATATTCACCTACCTGGTGGGGGATAAAAGCCAAGGAGCTCAAATAATTTAAATATTAATTTAAATATTATCCTAAGGAAAAATCTCGTCAACATTCAAAACTTTAGCTCCTAAGAGTCAAGCATTATGTATCTGAAAGTAATGGTTTTTAGATTTTCTGGTGTTTTCATTGTGTATAAAACTGCTTATTTCTATTTTTCATAAGTTTTTCTACTGTAAACAAAACATAAATAATTAAGGTGATAATTTTATTGTTCTAAAAGCCAAATCCTTGGTCTAAGTCTAGATCTTTTAGCATGTGGGATATTACTGCCACTTTTCAGATTGGCTGGCCTTTGAGTGGACTTTGAAGAAGACTTACTTCCTCCTGTGGTCGTGTTTTCCCTTTGCGGAGCTAATAGCAATGCCTCTGTGGCTGAGTGTAGCAATTCCAGAAGTTTTCTCTGTATGGAAGATCCTATCAACTATGCTTTAGATTTAGAAACAATTAGTTCACTGAACAATCAGTCCCTGGCTGACAAGTTTATGACTACAAATAACACTCAGGTAAAAGTTAGGTGCCTTCTTGTATAAACTTGAACCTTTATTCATCGGCTTAATCTAACTCTTGCTTACTTACTTGTCTTTAAGATAGACCCTTTAACTTTCTCTCCTAATTGGTGTTTCAGATGTGGAAAGGCTTTTGGGTGCCGGGAGCAGTGATGTGCCCAGCTTAATTATGTAGTGGGCAGAGGACTGAGATTGCTCTCAGTGGCTACAGAGGAGGCCTCATAGGGTACCTGTCCCTCAGTATGATATACTCTCTACACAACAGCTCTGATTATGGCGAGTCTGGAAACTTTTCCCTCAGAAACAGTGTTGGTGGCTCACTACTTTCGTGCCCTCCAATGCCTGTTACCAAAGTCATCGCAGTTGCAGTTTTTTTGCTAGTGTTGCCAAGAAGATTTTCTCTGTTCTCTTCTCTCCTTCATGGCCTCTGCCTCCTAGACTCCTGTCATTTTAAGGATTCTTCCTCTTTAATGTGGATGTTCAATTTCTACCCTCATGGTTTCCAGTTCTTTCCATATCTCACATTCACTCCACCCACAGAGAGCATGTGGTTGGATTGACCAGTTACCATTCAGGAGAGATTGATCTCATGTGAAGCCCATGTGAGAGGCCACTGGCCTTCATGTGCCTTTGAATCAAATAGTTACCTAGCATTAGAACAACAATAAAAACCAAAACCTGTAGCAAGAACATTACTTGTCATTTAACTTAATGTCAAGAACTCAGATAATGGCTCGTCTCAGCCCTGGGTGGCAGGTGTAACTCTTATTCCTGTTTGACAGATATGGAAAGACTCAGAGAAGTTAAATATTGACAGAGCTGGACTCAAACTCAGCTCTAACTTCAAACCCAGGCCTTTGACCACTATAATACGGCAGAAGCCAGTTCACAGGATCATATTATTCAAAGCTGAGAGACGTTTGGAAATGGATGCCCTCAGAAGGGGCCTGCAGGTGTGGTACATGTGCTGAGGCTTTTCAGGAGGGACACTTTCACCAACAAGCACCTTCCAGCACACATAATTTACTGGCCACAAAATGAGGACTAGCATATTTAACCTATCGTGCACAATTGCTTAGTGCATTGAAGACGTGAGGCAAAACTGTGTTTTAAACTTGAAAGCACATGTGTTATGACAGAAAAGGTACTGGGCTTAGAGTAGTAGGACAAGGGGCTTGTACCCCAGACATGGTGCTCGCTGACCTTTAAATTTTGAACAAATCACTCAATCTCTTACTCTACTCATCTGTAAAACAAGGCAATCCGAATTTTAAAAGGACAATCATGTACACTTAATGTTTTAAAAAAAATTTTTGATAAAGGGTTTGGCATTTGATAGGAATTGAGTTTATTAATGGCCTTCTTTTTAGCTTTTTAAGTTCCTTTTTTATTTCTTCAAAAAATACTGTCTGACCACTTAATAACAAAGAGAGAAAACATTTTAATGTAGTATAACACACGGAGAAAAGTACAGAAAATAAGTATTAACCTGAATTAACTATTTCAAAAAGAACTTGTGAAACCATCCCCCTGTTTAAGAAATAGAACACTGCTAGCACCCTAGAAGTCCCCCTTATGACCTCTCCCAATCACTGAATCCTCCCTCCTCCCCAGAAGTAATCACTGTTTTTTATTTTATTTTATTTTGTCAGTATACAATGTGGTTGATTATTGTGGCCCATTACCAAAACCTCCCTCTTTCCTCCATCTCCCCTTCCCTCACAACAACCTCATATCTGTTCGCTTGTTGTATCAGCTTCAAGGAATTGTAATTGTTGTGTCTTCTTCCCTCTGCCCGCCCCCTAGTTTATTTGCGTATTTATTTATATATTTTTAGCTCCCACAAATAAGTAAGACCATGTGATATTTCTCTTTCTGTGCCTGACTCGTTTCACTTAATATAATTCTCTCAAGGTCCATCCATGTTGTTGCAAATGGCAGTATTTCATTCTCTTTTACAGTGGAGTAGTATTCCATTGTGTAGCTATACCACATTTTCTGTATCCACTCATCTGATGATGGACATTTGGGCTGGTTCCAACTCTTAGCTATTGTAAATAGTGCTGCAATGAACATTGGAAAACAGATATACCTTTTAGGTGATGATTTCCATTCCTCTGGGTATATTCTCAGCAGTGGGATAGCTGGGTCATATGGTAGATCTATCTGCAATTGTTTGAGGAGCCTCCATACCATTTTCCATAAAGGCTGCACCATTTTGCAGTCCCACCAACAATGTATGAGAGTTCCTTTTTCTCTGCAACCTCGCCAGCATTTATCATTCACAGTCTTTTGGAGTTAGATGGTATCTCAGTGTGGTTTTGATTTGCATTTCCTAAATGCTGAGTGATGTTGAGCATTTTTTCATGTGTCTGTCAGCCATTTGTATATCTTCCTTTGCGCAATGCCTATTTAGCTCTTTTGTCCATTTTTTAATTGGGTTACTTGTTTTTTTGTTGTAAAGTTGTTTCATTTCCTTGTATATTCTGGATATTTAATCCTTTGTCGGATGTATATTTTGCAAATATTTTCTCCCATTCTGTTGGTTGTCTTTTAACTCTGTTAATTGTTTCTTTTGCTGTGCAGAAGCTTTTTAATTTGATATTATCCCCTTTGTTTATTTTTCCTTTGGTTCCCCATGCTTTTGTGGTTGTATTCATAAAGTCTATGCCCAGTCCTACTTCCTGAAGTGTTTTTCCTATATTTTCTTTAAGAAGTTTTATTGTTTCAGAGTGTATGTTTAATTCTTTAATCCATTTTGAGTTGATTTTAGTATACGGTGAGATGTATGTGTCTAGTTTCATTCTCCTGCATATGGATATCCTGTTATCCCAGTACCATTTGCTGAAGAGGCAGTTTCTTCACCAGTGTATAGGCTTGGTGCTTTTGTCAAAGATCAGATGGTTGTAGGTGTGTAGGTTGATTTCTGGATTATCTATTCTATTCCATTGGTCAGTGTGTCTGTTTTTATGCAAGTACCATGCTATTTGGGTTATTATACCTTTGTAGTATAGTTTAAAGTCAGGTAGAGTAATGCCTCCAGCTTTATTTATTTTGCTCAGAATTGCTTTGGCTATGTGTGGTCTTTTGTTATTCCGTATAAATGTCTAGATAGTTTTTTTCCATTTCTGAGAAAAATGTCATTGGAATTTTGATGGAGATTGCAATGAATTTGTATATCACTTTAGGTAGTATGGACATTTTCACAATGTTGATTCTTCCAATCCAAGAGCATGGGATATCTTACTATCTTCTTGTGTCCTCTTTAATTTCTCTCACCAGTGGTTTGTAGTTCTCATTATAGAGATTTTTCCCATCTTTGGTTAACTCTATTCCTAAGTATTTTATGTTTTTGGTGGCTATTGTAAATGGGCAAGCTTTCTTGATTTCTCTTTCTGCTTGTTCACTATTGGAGAATGGAAATGCTACTGATTTTTGTGTGTTGGTTTTGCATCCTGCAACTTTGCTGAAATCATTTATCAACTCCAAGAGTTTTTCTGTAGAGGCTTTAGGCTGTTGAATATATAGGATCATGTCATCTGCAAATAGGGGCAGTTTGACTTCATCTTTTCCAATCTGGATGCCTTTATTTCCTCCTCTGCTCTGGCTAGTACTTCCAACACTATATTGAATAGAAGTGGTGAGAGTAGACACACTTGTCTATGAAAGAATTTTAGCATTTTCCTATTCGGGATGATATTGGCAGTGGGTTTATCATATATGGCTTTAATTATGTTGAGATACTTTCCATCTACACCTAACTTGTAAATAGTCTTTCTCATGAATGAGTGCTGAATTTTATCAAATGCTTTTCCAGCATCTATAGAGATGATCATATGGTCCTTGTGTTTGATTTTATTGATACGGTGTATCACGTTTATTGATTTGTGTATGTTGAACCAACCTTGCATCCCTGGAATGAATCCCACTTGATCACGGGGTATAATTTTGCATATGTGTTGCTGTATTCTGCTAGCTATTATTTTATTGAGGATTTTTGCATCTATATTCATCAAGGATATTGGCCTGTAGTTTTCTTTTTTAGTTGTATCTTTATCTTGTTTTGGTATCAGGGTGATGTTTGCTTCATAGAATGAGTTTGGGTGAATTGCATCTGTTTCAATGTTTTGCAAGAGTTTGTAGAGAATTGTTGTCAATTCCTCTTTGAAGGTTTGATAGCATTCTGCTGTGAATCCATCTGGTCCTGGGCTTTTCTTTGTTGGGAGCCTTCGGATAACAGCTTCAATTTCTTTTATTATTATTGGTCTGTACAGGTTTTCTACCTCATCTTGGCTCACTTTTGGTAGTTTGTTTGTGTCCAGAAATTTATCCATTTCCTCCAGATTTTCAAATTTGTTGGCATATAGTTGTTTATGGTAGTCTCTAATGTTTCCTTGTATTTCAGAGGTATCAGTTGTAATATCACCTTTTTCATTTCTAATTTTTGTTATTTCGGTCTTCTCTCTCCTTTTTTTTTAGTTAGCCATGCTAATGGTTTGCCAATTTTATTTATCTTCTCATTAAAAAATCTTTTCGATTCATTGATCTTTTGTATCATTTTCTGGGTTTCAGTTTCATTAAGTTCTGCTCTCATCTTAATGATTTCTCCCCATCTGGCAACTTTGGGTTTGAATTGTTCTTCTTTTACTAGTTCTTTAATTTGAAATATTAGGTTCTTCACTTGCCATCTTTCCATTCTTCTGAAGTAAGCATTGAATGTGATAAATTTCCCCCTTAGTACTGCTTTTGCAGTATCCCACATGTTTTGTTATGATGTATCACTGTCTTCTTTAGTTTCAATAAATTTTTTAATTTCCTGTTTGATTTCTTTTTTACCCATATGTCATTAAGAAAAATGATCTTTACTTTCCTTCTGTTTGTATTGTTTCCAGAATTTCATTTTTTATTGATTTTTAATTTTAATCCATTGTGATCTGAAAAAATACATGGGATAATTCCAATTTTTTTTAATTTGTTGAGACTTGATTTGTGACCTAACAGGTGATCTATCCTGGAGAACGATCCATGTGCTGATGAGAAGAATGACTATTCTGAGGTTGTTGTTTGGATCGTTCTGTAGATACCTGCCAAGTCTAATTGGCCTAGAGTGTTGTTTAGATCTTGTGTTTCTCTGCTGATTCTTTGCCTAGATGATCTGTCCAATATTGATAGTGAGGTGTCCAGGTCCCCTTCTATTATGGTATTAGTGTCTATTTCCTTCCTGAAGTCTAATAGAGTTTGCTTTATAAATCTGGATGCTCCAACATTGGGTGCATATATATTTATGATTGTTATGTCTTCTTGATGGATCGATCCTTTTATCATTATGTAGTGGCCCTCATTATCTCTTTTTATGGTTTTTAGTTTTAAGTCTATTTTATCACATATAAGAATAGCTACTCCAGCTCGTTTTCCATTTCTGTTTGCATGGTAAATCTTTTTCCATCCTTTCTCTCTTAGTCTATGTGAGTCTTTATAGGTGAGTAGGGTCTCTTGAAAGCAGCATATAGTTGGGTCCTCCTTTTTAATCCAGTCAGCCAGTCTGTGTCTTTTGATTGGGGAATTTAATCCTTTTATATTAGGAATTGTTATTGAAAAGTGTTGATTTACTTCTAGCATTTTCTAGCATTTTATTGATTTTTGTTTGGATGCCTTAAATGTCTTTTTTTCCTTTCTTTCTGATTTACTGTTTGTCTTCTGTATTTGTTGGTTTCTTGGGTTGTAGATAAACTTTTTTTTTTCTTCATTGTTGGCATTTTTATTTTACTGGTGAGTTTTGATTTTTCTTGAGTTTTTATGGCAGCGGTAGTTATTTTTCAGGTACCAAACCAAGTACTCCCTTGAGAATTTTATGTAAGCATGGTTGTGTGGTAGTGAACTCCCACAGTTTTTGTTTTTCTGAGAAATATACTATTTGCCCTTCATTTAGGAAAGATAACTTTGCAGGGTAGAGTATTCTTGGCTGGCAATCTCTGTCTTTTAGTATTTTGCATATATTATCCCATTCCTTTCTGGCTTTAGGGTTTCTGATGAAAAGTGTGATGTTAGTCTGATTGGGGCTCCTTTATAGGTGATTTGATGCTTCTTTCTTGCAGCTTTGAAGGTTCTCTCTTTGTGTTTGAATTTTGCCAATATGACTATTACATGTCTTGGAGGAGACCTTTTTGGGTTGAATACGTTTGGGGATCCTTGAGCTTCCTGTATCTGAAGATCTGTGTCTTTTTCTATACCTGGGAAGGTTTTTGCCACTATTTGGTTGAATATGTTTTCAATGAAATCTCCTTCCCCCCTCCCCCCTTCTGAAATACCCATGACTCGGATATTTGAGCGCTTAAGGTTGTCTGATATCTATCTTAAATTTTCTTCAATGTTTTTAATTCTTTTTTCTTTTTTTTTTGTCTGCCTGTGTTATTTCAAACATCCCATCTTCAAGATCAGAAGTTCTCTCTTCTGCTTTTGCAAGCCTGCTGGTTAAACTCTCTCTTGTATTTTTTTATTTCATTGAATGAATTCTTTAGCTCGGCAAGCTCTGCTACATTCTTTTTCAGGGCATTGATTTCCTCATACATTTCTTCTTTCAGGTCCTGTATGCTTTTCCTCATTTCATCATGTTGTCTAGTTGAGTTTTCTTGTATCTCATTTAGTTTCCTTATAATTATCACCCAAAATTTTTTGTCAGACATTTCAAGGGCTTCTTGTTCTATAGGATCTAGAACTTGAGAGTTATTACCCTTTGGTGGTGTACTTTCTTGATTTTTTTATATTTCTGGTATCTTTTCCTTGATGTTTAGTCATTGTGGCAACGGATTTCACAGTCCACTGGTTTGACATTATTGTCTAGGTAGGATGCTGCTAGGGTTGCCAATTTGGCATGGCTGCCTCAGTGTCTGCTTGGTCCCCCACTGGCTCCTTGGGTGCTTGGTCACCTCAGGTCTTGGGCCTCTCCAGGGAGGCACCTCTCCCATTGGTGTGCACTCAGCCTGGCTGTGGATGGGTTCTGGCGGTGGTGAGGCCTTACTGCTAGATTGGGTGCTGGTACCATGGGGCGCATTGTCTCCATGGGACTCGGGCCTCTCCGGTGGCATGCCTCTCTGTTCGGCACACACTCAGCCAGGATGGGGATGGGGTCTGGTGTTGGCAAGGCCTACTTGCTTGGTTGTGCGCTGGCACTGTGCGGCGCGTGGTCTCCATGGGACTCGGGCCTCTCCTGGGGGGTGACTCTCTGGTCAGCGCACACTCGGCAGGGCTGGGGATAGGGTCCAGTGGCAACGAGGCCTAATTGCTTGGTTGTGCCCTGGTGTAGTCAGGCCAGTAATCACTGTTTTGACTTCTAACACCATAAGTTGATTTTACCTGCTTTTTTTTAGCTTTTTGTAAATAAAGTTATATGTAATCCATTCTTTTTGCCTGGCTTCTATTGCTGAATTATGTTTGTGAGGTTCATTGCTGATGTTGCATGTGAAAGTAGTTTTTCATTTTGATGGCTGTAGTGTGTTTCATTATATGCATGTACCACAATCTATTTCTTTTACAGCTGATGGACATTTGACTTGTTTCCAGTTTTCAGCTGTTAAAATAATATTACTATGAATGTTCTTGACTATGTCTTTTGGTTAACATGTATACATACTTAGTCTATATCTAGGTGTGGAGTTGCTGGATCACTAGATGTGATATCTTCAACCTGAGAAGACAATACAAAGTATGTATCTGTGGTTTTCCATTTCTGCTGGTAGAGTGTGACTGCTTGTTGCTTCTAAGACTAGCTAACCCTTGATATTTGAATTCTTTTTTTAAAATTTTTATTTTTTTAATTTTATCAATATGCAATGTAGTTGATTTTTGTGTCCCTTTACCAATTGGTATTTGAATTCTGATGGGTTTGTAGAGGTATGTCTTCACCTTTCCTTGACTACTAATGAAGTTGAGGTCCCTTGAAAATATTTGCTGGACATTTGTAAAATTCCTGTTCACAGTCCCTTGTCTATCTTTTCTATTGACTTCTGGCTTTTTCTTATTGATATTTGGAGTACTTTATTCTATATATGATCCTTTTGTTAATTATATATGCGTAAATATTTTCTCCCAACCTGTGGCTTGCCTTTTCACTTTTTAAATCCTCTTTTAATGAAAACAAGTTTTTATGTTAATGTAGTCCAATTTATAATTTTTTTCTTTATTTAGTGCTTTCTGTCCTCTGGGAAATATTTCTTTTTTTTTTTTTTTTCCTTTTTGTCTTTTTTCGTGACCGGTAACGGGATCGCAACCCTCAGTGTCGCGCCCGCACCGCAACCGGCAATGGATCGCAACCCTCGGTGTCGCGCCCGCACCGTGCTCAACCAGAGAGCAGACCGGTCTCTATATGGGATCCGAACCCTCGGCAGGAGCGCCGCCGCGCTCCCAAGTGCCGCACTCTACCGAGTGCGCCACCAGGCCGGCCCCAGGAAATATTTCTTAACCTCAAACTCTTCTGGAAGATATTCAGTCACATTATCTTCTAAAAGATTTATTGTTTTCTCTTGCGTTTAGAACTACAATCCTTCTAGAATGGGTTTTTGTGTATGAAGTGAGATTGGAATCCATCTACTACATTTTTCTTTGCTTTTTTGATTCCACATCTTCCATGCTTTATGCAAAGCAAATGAGACTATGGCCTGAGGAAGATGTGAGTCTTTTTTTCATCCATTTGTGCTTTCTATGACTGTCTTTCCACCCAGTACCACATTTTGTCCAACCTAACTCCCCTTTATTTCTTTTGAACACTTTCAGGTACTTTTAGTACTCTTGCTTCTTAAGGGGATTAGGACAAGAGCATTTTGCAACACCCTTGAAGAGAAAAGATCAGTTAGAGCAGATACATAGAATTTTTTTCACGTAGATGCAGACCATTTTTTCTTCTCAAAGTTCTTCTCACCATTCTCTGCCATGCTGGGGGCCTGGAGAGCTCTAGCCCAGGCTCACTCTCAATACTTGAGCTTAATCAGCAATGGCATCTCTTCCATTTCAGAGTGAGGCATGTAAAAAAAAAAAAAAGGAGGCTTCCCAGAAAGAGGCTTCCCCATATTATATATTATGATTTGACAGGCATCATGTAAACAGAAGGATGAGTCTCAGCTGTATGGAAGAGCATGGCTACTTCGGGGCTTGTTGGCTTCTTTTGTTTTGTGAAGAGCTTATACATGGCTTGCTAAAATATCACCATGACAAAAGTTCATACTATAGTCAGATGTTTCATCATGGAATAGGAATCCTTGCTACTTTACTTTCCAACCCAAACCTTTGGTTCAGTGATGAAAAGGTTGCCTGAGAGGTCAAGAGAAGGTGGCTTGCACACTTTTCTTATGGGCTGCATTGGCACTCCTGCCGTCTTATGTGTCTCTGCTATGGTATTTTCAATGCTAACATTTTTATGTTTCTCTGGACTGTGGCATCTTTTTAAAAAAAATTGTAGGTCAGAATTACAAATATCTTTTTCTTTTTCTGCTTCTAGAGTTGACTACAAAAAAGGAAGGGCTACCCAAGGGGCGATGTCTATGTGGGTTTGTCAGAGGCTGGAGCTGCCCATGATTTATATCTCTTCCCCTCTTTGAGAAAGCACTGTTTTCACATCTCTGTGCAGTCTGCAGTTTTTGAAGGGCACGTTAATAAAGGTACACTTCCAGGGAAGATGGGGAAAGGTCAACTAGTGCTTCTTAACTAGTTTTAAAAAAGTTCTGGATTCTACAGTTATGTGGGTATATGCACAGATATAATTGTTAAGAGCTTACCCTACAACTTAGTAAAAAATTCTATGCTGTTTCTCTAGCATATGGCCTTTTAAAATGTCAGTACCTTTGTTAATTTCAAGCCAATTATTTTCACACTTTTCAAGGCATGAACTCACACTGGTCATATGTATCTCTATATTGGGATACAAGACAAGACATACATTACCCCTCCCCCACCCACAAACATGTACACATATTTACTTACTACTATCATTTCCAAAGATGAAGCCGTTGTTCTCACTAAGTCAATTTAATGTGTGCAAGATTGGTCAGTGTTAGATATTGGTGATAAAAAGATAAATAAGACACGGATCCTGACCTTAAAGAGATTCTTATCTGGTAGAATATTTATGCTGATCAAAAGTTAAGCTAATGCCTGCAGTATTTTCATTTTGAATATTCATAAAAATACTTCTTAGGACCTAAAAATTATGGCCAGCCTATTTTGAAAAATTGCCCAGTTCTGACACTGATGGCCATGTTCTGGGTGTAAATTATAACAAATTAAAAAGAAGATCTCTGCTATCAAGATACTTATAAGCTAATATGCTCTTTGCATAGACTCAAAATCATGAGGCTACTAAGGCAGAGCAGGTAATTTTTACTATCTGCTGCTACTTAATTTCACTGATTTGGTTTATTTTTTTTCCTTCATAATTTCTTAGAGTTAAAATACTGTGGTATACAGAACTTCAAATATTTTATATTCTGGTATTGAGAAAGTGGATTTCCTTTATTGGGACTGAGACTGGAGTACTCACAATCACTCTTTTATAAAAAAAATGCAAGGCAGAAACTTGTTTTTATTGAATTCTGTAAAAGTATGGCTTTCTTCAGCCAGTGAACACCATTGCATATCTGGTATGGCCTTTAAAATTTTAAATTTATAAAATTAAATGTGTGATTATTTTGACACAGTGTGATTTTTTTCTTTGTTTTTAACTAAACAATGATCAAATTGATGGATTGCTCATGTTGATATTTTGTATGATCTGGAGATTTCAGTAAGTTAAGAATAAGCAATGACAAAAGCAGACAGTCCCAGATAATCATTGCTAAGAGTCTCATAGATTATTACATAAGGTCAAGATGTCAGTCCTTTACAAGTTAACTTATGGGCTTGATGGAATTCTGCTCAAAAATTCTATATGATTACCTAGAACTTGATGAAATCATATTAGTATTTATTGAGAAGAGGGAAAAAAGCAAGAAGAGCTAAAAAAAAAATAGACAAAAATGTAATGGATTGGAAGCTTACCGCATGAGCTATTAAAAATCAGAACAATTTAATCATTAAAAACTGTGTTGTAAGTCTGTCAATCTTACTTATGTACAGGTATACAATTTTTTTTTTTCTTTTTTCTTTTTTTTTCATGACCGGCAACGGATCGCAACCCTCAGTGTTACGCCCATACCGGCCTGGGACCAGCAACGGGATCGCAACCCTCGGTGTTGCTCCCTGCACCTCGCTCAGCCAGTGAGCGGGAACTGGTCTGTATGTGGGATCCGAACCCTCGACGGGAGCGCCGCCGCGCTTCCCAAGCGGCGCACTGTAGCAGTGTGCCACCGGGCCAGCCCACAAAATTTTAATAAGCATGTATGTGGACATAATATTCAAATCCATTTATCTATATCCATCTACCTATCTATCTAAATCCTAGAATTTAAGTATCTATCTATCTATCATCTATGTATATCTAGAACATTTAATAAGGAAATATGCAGAAATAATATAAAAAGACCTACAGGATTTAATCAAGTGGTATAAAACATTATTAAAGTATGTCCCTAGATAGAAAAAGGCTTGTAGAACCATATAAATTTCTTTTATATACCCTGTTGTATATTACCTAGCCCATAAAGTAGATATTCAATAAATGTTTCTTAAATGAATAAACATGAAAACATTTGTGGTGTTTTGTAATCAATTTCTGGAAGGATTATTTAAGCATAAAATGAAATCTAAGTAAGTGTTGATATGTAGAAAGTAATTGTGAGGGTAATTGCTAAAACATATTTTCCTAGTTACCTGGTAAGAATATATATGGGAGAGGAAGGTGCATTAGTCAGGGTTTTCCAGAGAAAGACACCCAATAGGATACATACACACACACACACACACACACACACACACTCATATATGAATATATATACTAGAGGACTTCAGAAGTTCATGGAAAAGGGGAATTAAAACATAAAAATTAAAAATATAAACTTTATTTCTTAACATAAGTTCCATCAAGTTCAAAACACTTTCATAAGTGGTGACATCAACCATTTATTTAGTTCATCCCTAAAGAACTGGGTCTTGGGAATTTAACTATGTCAATGGAGTCTTTTTTTTCTGTATTAACTGAAGAAAAACAGGTGCACTTTAAAGATTTTTTAAGATTAAGAAACAAAAAGAAGTCAGAGAAGGCAAATCAGTACTGTAAGGTGGATGCCTGATGATTTCTCATCAAGACTCACAAAATTGCCCTTGTTTGCTGAGAGAAATAAGCAGGAGCATTGTTGTGGTAAAGAAGGACTCGGGGTGAAGCTTTCTGAGGCATTTTTCTGTTAACACTTTGACTATCTTTCTCAAAACACTTTCTTAATAAGCAGATGTTACCATTCTTTGGTCCTTCAGAATGTCAACAAGCAAAATGCCTTGGGCATTTAAAAAGGCCATTGCCATGACCTTTGCTCCTGACCGGTCTGCTTTTGCTTAGACTAGACCACTTCTCCCTCTTGGTAGCCACTGCTTTGATTGTGCTTGGTCTTCCGGATTGCATTGGTAAAACCATCTTTCATCTCCTATTACAATTTTTCAAAGAAACGTTTCAGGATCTGGATTCCCACTTAAAAAATTCCATTGAAAATTCTGCTCTAGTCTGCAGCTCATCTGGTCAAAACAGTTTTCATCCGTTGAGCAGAAAGTTTGCTCAACTGTAATTTTTCAGTCAGAATTGTGTATGCTGAAACAATTGAGATTTCTGTGGTGTTGGCTACTGTTTTTGCTGTTAGTCATTGGCCCTTTTCAATTAAGGCACAAACAAGATTAATTTTTTCCTTGCAAATTGATGTGGATGGTCAGCTGCTGTAGACTTCATCTTCAACATTGTCTGGTCACTGCTTAAAGTGAGCTATTCTTTTGTAAACTGCTGATTTATTGAGACATTGTCCCCACAAACTTTTTGTAAAGCATCAGTGATTCCACCATTCTTCCACCCAACCTTCACCATAAATTTAGTGTTCGTTCCTGTTTCAATTTTAGCAGAATTCCTGTTGCTCTGATAGGGTCTCTTTTCAGACTAATATATCATCCTTCTTAGTGCCTCAAACTAGATTCTGTTCAGATATGCTATTACAAGTTAATATTTGTTTATTCTGGTGCAAAAATTTTTTAAATCCATGCATAGTTTTTTCATAATACACTTTTTCCATGAACTTTCTGAGGACCTCAGATATATATATGAGGACCTCAGAAAGTTCATGGAAAAAGTGTATTATGAAAAAACTACGCATGGATTTAAAAATTTTTTGCACCAGAATAAACAAATATATATATATATCTCCTATTCTATATATCACATACATATAATTTGTTTTAAAAAATTGGCTCAGTGATTATGGAAGCTGATAAATCACTCAATCTGCTGTCTGCAAGCTGAAGACCCAGGAAAGCTGGTGGTGTAGTTCTAGGAACCAGATTGCCAATGATATAAGTGCCAATTGTGGGCAGGAGAAGACTGATGTGTCAGCTCAAACAGTCAGGGAGAGTGGGTGAATTCCCCCTTCTCCATCTTTTTATTTTATTCAGGTCATCAATGGTTTGGATGATGCCCATCCACACTGGCAGAGTAATCTGCTATAATGAGTCCACAGAATCAAATGCTAATCTCATTCAGAAATACCCTCATAGACTCACCCAGAAATAGTGTTTAATCTGGGCACCCCATATCCCAATCAAGTTGACAGATAAAATTAGCCATCACACTAGGGAAACATGGACAGTAAAAACCTTGAAGTTGCCAGATTACATGCTGATGAAGCAGAATAAGTAGAAGAAATATCTATCAGAAAATATAATAGCTTGGGGAAAAAGAATCACCTGTATTCAGGCCCTAGATTAGATACTTTTTGTATATCCTTATCATTTGCTAGATAGGGCAATGCCAGGTAGGAAATATCTGGCATATCAGACATTACATTCAAAGCAATAAGATACTGGGAAAACATACATATTTCTATGGGAGAGAAAAATTTAGTTAAAGTGGAACACAATGACTTTTCTCCCTGGTATATGATTAACCAAATTTCTTTCCAGTGTAAGTACTCATGAATATGGGAATTCAACTGAATTTATTCTCAGAAATAAATCAGTGGCTTTTCTTGCTAGATTGATCCCTGTTGTTTTCTGATCACTATTCCTGGATTTGGACTAGTGATAAAAAATGTGTTGATTATTCATTCATTTATTCCTTCAGTAAATATTTATGAAATGTCTGCTAAGTGACACAATAGTGGTAGGTACTACTGATTTAACAGGAAGCAAGACCTGGCTTCTGTTCTCTTGAGAGGAGAGAATGGGAAATATTGGGGGGACACATTTTGGTATGTCCAGAGAATATGAGGTCCTTAAGGGCTGGAGTAGCTTGGGATTTGTGTGTAAATCATAAAATGTATATAGACTACATAAAATGTAAGTGTTGCTAAAGATTTAAGACTAAATCCTAAGACAAACATGGCACTATTAGAAGTTTTTAAGCAATGGATACTGTGGTCATATTTGTGTTTTAGAAAGAGCACTTCATCTACAATGCAGAGCAGAGACTGGAATGGGACAAGATTAGAAGTCGGGAGATCATTGGGGGCTGTTGCAGTAATTTATACAGCAAAGGATACAGACTTTGTAGGGTCCCCAGATTATATATTTTTGGGTCCTTTAAAAAGTACAATTGGTTAATGGACACAAAGAATGATTATGTATTGTAATGACAAATAAGCTAATTATCCTGCTTTGACCATCACATATTGTTGACATGTATTGACTCTGTACCACACAAAAGGGTATAATCAGTTGTTTCAATAAAAAATTAAATTAAATTAAAAAAATACAAAATGTTGAATACAAAATTAGATGCAAGCCTCTTGAAGGCGACTTAAGACTCATGAGTTTTCTTCTAGATCCTCCTTTAGATCCAAAGAAGTGATTTTGGTGGTCTTAATTATGATAGGGGGAGTGGAGATGAAGAGAACTGAATGAATAAGGAAATTTGAAAGACCTGGTGATTGGGTGAGCAAGATGAGAAGAGGAAACTATCAAGGATGGTGCTTAGTTTGTGGCTTGAGCAATCAATTGGGTAAATGGAGGATCTGTTCGTTGAGATAAGAAACAGAGGAGGAGGAGGAGTAGATTTTGGTGGCAATATGGTTAGTGAAGTTTTGCACTCATGCTTGGTTCAACTGATTGTGAAATATTTGGGTGTGAAGCTCTAGATAGTTGAAACTATCCTGCTTCTGATGTGGCTCAATTAATTTTGGCAACTTGTGTATTCAACATTCTGTGGATGAACATAACGCCCCATCAAATGTGGTTCCCAAAGTAGTGGTAGAGTTAAACCTGCACAATAAATAGTTAAATGATCATCACCTGGCAGTACTATTGTCTGGGTCTGAAAACTAATGCTGGGTTATGCAGAACTCTGACTGTTTTTCTCATCCTTAATGTGGTGGCTTTCAGGATGATTTTTTTCCTGGTCCCTTGCACTGTAATATTGGGACATGTGATGCTTAGCTAGCAGGTTACCCGGAAGGCTTTCAGTTCTCTGGGGAGGATGAATTTTTGGTTGTGTGCGTAGGGTTTCTCTAATGTAGGTCACTGTCTGAGCTCCCTTTGATTGTTAATCCATAGTCTTGAACTGATTATACAACCCACTGTGGACCTGCTAAATATAATGTTT
The DNA here is from genome assembly GCF_000696425.1 of Galeopterus variegatus. Taxonomy (NCBI): domain Eukaryota; kingdom Metazoa; phylum Chordata; class Mammalia; order Dermoptera; family Cynocephalidae; genus Galeopterus; species Galeopterus variegatus. Next base: position 64,799 of record NW_007728933.1, read on the forward strand.
TAAAGTTCAACAGCAAAATTCTTTCTTCATTGTCCTTTAATTTGAAAATGGATGAACAAATTTTTTTTTGCACTTTTCACGAGAATAAAGAAAGATATGACTCCCAAAGAATATAAAAATCACCCCACTAGGAAAGTTTTAGACAGTCATTAAATGACTTAATAGAGGAGATAATAATAGATACTGTTTTGCAACCTAAAATATAGCATTTTCTTCTACGAACACTGTAATTACTATTTACAGCTAGATTATAGGGAAATCTGTGGGTGTCATGGAATTCAGTTTCTGAATTATGGAAACTCTGTTTGCATAATTAAAGGGCTAGTTAGTAAATTTCCTCCTATTTTCTAACCTATTTAAGTAGATCATATATGTGCCAATGTCTTTGCTAACTATGGTAAAGGAGACAAACAACTTTAAATCTTCTATTGCTGAATAATACTCATAATAACTGTATAATATATGGTTTATAATTAGTGAATATGCTGAGGTTTTTCAAGATGTACATTAGATATAGCATAGATACAAATTTCTGCTTCATTAAATGATTTTATAGACCATATTTTTTTGCTTTTGCACATGCAATTTTTTTCCCCTGTTTGATAGCAGGATTACTTTACATCTTTTTAATGAGAATACCTTTTTTTTTTATTATTGGAGCCTTTTCTGAAGAAGTTTTATTGAAGCTCTCAGTGACCTATTTCTAATGATTTTAGAGCTCTAAAATTTTCTCTCCCTTATTTAAGTAGCTTTAACTTATGTTTGATTAGTGGCTTTGGAAGTAGACTCACAATCTAATTTTAGGAAGAAAATCTTTTCTTACAGGAGAAACAAATTCAAAAATAACCCTGCACATCACAGGATGCCTATGAATTATGGAAATGGCTCACATTCCCACTGCACTTATTAGGTAAGAAAGGGTGAAAGCCAGAAACAACTCTTCTTAGTTGCATTTTGTTTTTACTTTCATTTCTGTAAGAAAATTTATTTTTAATATTTTCTTTAATGAACATCAAGTTCACTAATGGGTCTGAGAAACGATCACAATACAATGTTAGGTTCTCTGATTTCATAGTCCTATAGAAGCACAAATGAGATGCTAGTATTGTGTGTTTGTAGAATGGGTGGGAGGTTTCCAGGCATCCAGGTGCCCCATATTCAAGGAAGTTTGGAATTCTTATTTCAACTTTGGAGCAGCTATGACTTAAACATCCAGAAATGTTGAGATGATTGAGCTGGACTCTGAAAGGTGAGTAGGAATTAACCTACCATACAAGGTGGGAGATAGCTGCCCAACCTTTTCAAAAGGTCAGAGGCACTAATCCATATTACCATATTTATTTTAACTTCAAAAAAAACACACACTTTAAAAAACTGAAACAATACAGAAATATGTAATATAAAAAGCAAATATGCGCTATATGTATATGTATATCCCCAACCTCTATTCATGCCTCTCTCTGCATGTGTAGTGTCAATTCTCTGAGAGGTTTTCCTATATATTTACCCATTTATGTATCTGGTCATGCATGTTTGTGTGTAATTAACTTCATTGTTATGTAACTTACATCACTCAATATAGCTTCTTTCATGTTAGTGCATTTCAGCCTACCTTATTCATTTTAAAAACTACTTATCAATCTAGTCTGAATGTAGCGTAACTTAACTATTACCATATATAGGCTGTTTACAATTGCTGTGGTCTGAATGCTTATTTCCCTCCCAAATCCATAGTTGAAATCCTAACCCCCAAGGTGACAGTATTAGGAGGTGGGGCCTTTAGGAGGTGATTATGTCATGAGGGGTGGAGCCCTCCTGAATAGGATTAGTGCCCTAATAAAAAAGGCCCAAGGGAATTCATTTGTCCCTTCTGCTATGTGACACAGCTAGAAGGTGCAGTCTGTGAGCCGGAAAGTAAGCCCTTACCAGATACCAAATCTGCCAGCGACTTGATCTTGCTTGGACTTCAGAACTGTGAAAAATAAAATTATGTTGTTTATAAGCTACCCAGTTTATGCAATTTTGTTATAGCAGCCTGAACAGAATAAAACAACAATTCTTCTACATTATAAATAATGCTGCAACAAATCTTTATATCTGTAATTATCTCCCTATCTATGCCCCTAGCATTTCTCACCCGCATCTCTCCTTCCCGTTTATATAGACAATATCTTTGTGCATATGTGTATTTCTGTAAGATAGATCTTGGAAGTGAAATTACTGGGTCAATTTAAATATTCCCATATATCCTGAATTTCCCTTTACAAGACTCTCAGCTTACACTTCCACCAAGAATTTAGGTTGTTAATTTCACCATTAATCACAGACATATTTCCGCCTATGTGATTGGAGAAAATGGTAAGTCATTTTTACATTTTTTGTTTGTTTGTTTTTGCTATGCCTGAAATGGTGAGCTTTGCACATGTTTCCTGGCCCAGTGAATCCTCAATTTTTCTTGTTGATTTCCATTATGGATTTTTTTCCTAACTATTTGTAGGATCTTTTTATTCAGTTTGGCTATTATATTTTTGTCTTCTATATGTTTTGCAAATATTCCCTCCAGGGTATCACTTACCTTTTAAATTTGTCTTTTGTGGCAGAGAAATTTTAAGTTTTGGTATAGTCAAACCTGTTATTATTTTCCTTAATGGCTTCTGCATTATATTTCTTACTTTTCTTGCCCTAGAAGGCCTTTGTCAGTTCAAGATTACTAAAAAAATTTTAAATCTCTTTTGGTACTTTCAATCATTTTTTGTTACATTTGATTTTTAATTCACATGGAATTCAATTTTGTGATGTAGGGTATGGATGAGACTTCTGGGCAGTCACTGCACTGCCTTCTTTCCATGTACATAGTTAGAGTCTATTTCCCAGCTTCCTATGCAGTGGGGCAAGGCCGTATGATTGAACTGCAGCCAATGGACTGAGTTGAATTGATGTATACCATTTCCAATCTTGGCCCATAAAAATCTAAGAGAGATGCTCTATGTCACTCCTCTTCTAACATGATCTTCGAGGTCATGTGTTAAAGATGGTGGAGTCAAATCTGCAAAGACTTTAAATGCCAGAATTAGTACTGAGAAGAGAGCCACTCACCAAGTGAGCAAGAGATTGACTTCTTTCTATAGGTTTAAGCCACTGAGATTCTAGGGTTTGTTTTTCAATAATAGCTGTTTAATTGCTGTACAGAGTAAGATCTTGACTTAACTTTTACTTTTCTCCACTGTAAGGACAATGGTCCCAACACTTTATTCAATAGTCTATTATTTCCCCTCTCATTAAAAATTCTACTTTTAGCATGTTCTATATTTCCATGATTTTAGGAATGATTCTGAACTCCATTTTGTTTTATTGAGCTACTCACATATTCCTGCAATATTACCATACTTTAATTACTATAGCTTTGTGATTGTTTTTGGTATCTGGTAGCAGAATTATCTTTTAAAATTCGGGTCTGTCTGTTCCTTCCAAGTCTTCCTATGGCTCTTAGGATAAAATACAAAATCTCTAACATAGTCTATAAAAGTACTTCATGATTTTGTCACTGTCTGTCTTTCTAGTTGTATCCCTCTCTGCTTATTAGCTTCTTTAATTTTCTTGAAAATACAAAGTATCTTATCACTTATCTTCATTATTCACAAATGTTTTTCTATTTGCCTGTAGGAGCTCATACTGATCCTTATGTGTCAATTTAAGTGTGGTTCTTTAGAAGAAATTTTTCCTGACCTTCCATCAACACAAATACCATTACTAGGCAGTTTTAATGCATCTCACATTGCACTTATTATAATTTGAATATTTGTTTGTGGTATTATTATTATTATTTGCTATTTTCTCTTCTTCTGGATTTAAGATCCATGAAATCAGGAAAAGCATTTGTCATTTATTACATATCCCTAATATCTAGAATAATATTTGACACCAGATACTTGGTAAATATTTGTTGAATGACTTAAGAGTTTGAAGAATAATTTGTCAAACATGTCTAAATATTATGGGTTTATGACTGAGATTGGTTTCAATGTATCTAGATGAATTCTTATTCCCATATGACTTTGGTTTGTTATCCAAAGAGAGGGAAGTTATTACTGATTTTATTTAGATATGAAGACATTCCTAAATATAAAAAATTTAAGTACATGTTAGGTCACTTCAAAGAGAACTTGACTTGGAGTATTTATATATTTTTTCCTTATTTGACCCACAGATTAATCAGTTCTCCCCTGACATCACATGATTTTCATCATGTAAATAATGAAATGGTAGAAATAAAAATTTTCTTTAGTAACCCTGCAGGCATTGGTTGTACCCTATGATGTGTATTTTATACACAAATAAGTATGAAATTTAATAAACAAGTAAGTTTGAAATTTTATAAAACTTTGAAGAGTATACCATACAAATAAGTATTACTATTTTCCAAATATTTCATTAACTGTAGGCCTCTTCAAGAGCAAAGATGATATACTTGTGCATATTTTGTCTATAAGTTTTTGTATAAAATTGCAGATCTTTATCTAGGAGAACTGACTGTCTCAAATACCTATATCTCTTGATCAATCAGGGTTCTGCAGCAAACAGCAAACTCAAATAGTGGAATTGTAGAGTAGTTTATAGGAGATGTTTGACAATGGTGTGAGTACGATTAAGGAAAACCAATAAGAGATGGTGAAGTGCCCCAGAGTTAGTACCAATGGGTTCCTGTTACCAGCCCCAGACATGAGGAGGTCAGGGGAGAGAGAAGTTACTGGAAGTTAGAGACTTAGCCACCTGACAGGGGCCATGCCTTTTGTAGAAGGGCATAGCTAGACTGTGGTGATGTGGCAGAGAGAGAGACAGGGTAGTATAACCCTGCTCTTGTTCTCTTCTTACTCTGTGATCTTCTGCTGGAGGCTTCTATTGGTAGAACTCAACTAAAAGCTAGAGGAGAAGGTAGCTTCATTTATAAAGGTCATGAAGATACTGGGATTCAAAGCAGGTTGTTGAAGGGTAGAGAGAGGGTTTGGAGTGTGAACAGAAAATATTCAGCATACTCTGATGCACCCAGAATTTATTTTTTAGGACACGAAGAGAGTGAATATTAATTTCACATATGTCCAACTTCCAAACCAATGCTTTCAGCACTATCTATTGAGCCTTTATTTCCTACACCTTTCTGAATTCCATTTAAATCATTTTGTATAGTAGTGTCTGTTCTAGGATATGTCTTCACTGTTTCATAGTAGTTTTATAAAATGCTTAGCTGATTTTATAAGACTTTCCCTACCTTTTTTTTTTCAGAGCTAAGAGTTTCTTTTAACATTCATGGATTTAAACAAAAGTTCAATATAGACCTAGACCACTAAGAGTTTTCAAGCTATATGGGAGAAATAACTTATGTTTCTCTCTTTGTATGTTACACTTTTACAAATACACGGTGCACAATACCTAGTGTCTTATAGGTATACATACAGAATAAAGTATGGCCGAATAAATCAATATAAATTTATTTAACAGTATACAGAAGTATATATGTTCAAAAAGAGTAGAATAAAGCAATATGTACCTCAAGTAAGGTCTGAAGACATTTAATGACATTGACTTGAATAAAAAAAGACAGACTTGCACATACAAATACCAGGATAAATAAATCTCATGTAAATTGGAAAGCCCAAACAAAGTATTATATTGATTGCTTTGATGTTATTAAATTGATCATGCAAGAGGTTCTCACCAGAATGTAAGAAGATGAAAATCTGGGACACATGTAAATTGGATCTTATGTCCAGATACAAGGGTTCCTCAGGGTATCTGGGTGTTTCCCTGAACATCAGCTCTAGGAGGATTCACCTACTGGTGTCTAGTACAGGGCTACTCCTAGACTCAGAAGGAATTCTAAACTGTTCAAGGCAGGGGGTAAAGCCTTTGTAGCTTCTATCTTACCTCTCTAGGACATTTCTGTCTTTGCCCCAGACCCCAAATCTTTATCTTATTGAATTATCTTTCTTATTCATCTTTAAAAATTTAGCTCAGATTTAAACCACTTATAAGAAAACTTTTTCTTTTCACATCCTTTTCCCAAATCCAGTCTATGTCCTCAAGTTCTCATAAATTCTTGGGATAGTGGCATTATCATATCATCATCATCATCATCATCATCGATATCCTCCTCCTCCTCGTCATCATCACAGTTGTGATCAACATCTCATACTAATATTTATTTTAATTATTATCTGTTGAGAAGTTTGCTAAATAAGGTATGTGGACTATTTCACTTATTTCTTACAATTAATTTATTTTGCTAAATAATGTAGGTGGATTATCTCATTTATTTCTTAATTATTGGTATTCTTAATTTAGAGATGCATTGTGCATGCTATTTATAATCTTCTTAAATTATCTTCCCCTATCAACTGAGAGTTCATTGAGGGCTTAAACAACTTCTTTTATCTTGTACCTCATAACCCCGGCACTAAGAATGGTGATCAGTTTGATGTAGGTCTATTCCAAAATATTTGAATGAATTTTGGTTTAGTCTTGGTTCACCTAATCTCTATATTAGCTCCAGATATGATTGTTTTAAATACAGTGACACTTAAATAATGTGAAACTTTGGTTTTTATAATGCAAAGCCAGAACATTTCTGGAACAATAATTTATTTTATTAAATCCACTAAAATATTTGTCAAATAAAATAAAATCCCCCTTGGGTTTTAGTTCTCTGTTCTGTATGTGTATTTAATTCAAATTGAATAAAAGACTGATTATCATGAATTTCTCCTATTGAAGAAAATGGGATAAGAGACTTCTTGGCAAAATAGTCACAGTTTTTCAACTTGCAAATTAAATTATAGTGTAGATTTGCTCTCTTGCTCCCATTAACTTCTTGCCCTCTTTGGTTTTGTGAGCCCCTTGGGAAACAGATTTCCCATGGCCCAGTATAACAGGCTATTGATCACTCTTTCTGCCTTGCCACCCTCACCTCTCAGTACAAATTGGCCTGTGTCAAGTGGAGGAAGAATGTGGAGGGGGAGAGTAATTAATTTACACTCACATTGAAATTAGATTTATTCTAAAAGGAAGCAATCATCTGGGCTTGGATTTGCAAGGCTCTCCCAATTTGGGGTTGTAAATTCTTGAGCTAACTTATTCTAAAGTATTAGAAGTGTATGTATATGTATGTGTGTGTGTGTGTGTGTGTGTGTATAATTTTTATATGTCTGTGTGTACTGGGGTGAGAAGGATTGCAAGTTACCCTAAAATAAGATCCTTTAAAAGTTTTTGCACAGTTTTAATAACATTGTATCTTAAAGTTGAAATTATACACTTTTAAAATATTGGAAACTTCCTTAGAGCTGATAAATGATTTCAGTAAAATTGCAGGATACAAAATCAACACGCAAAACTCAGCAACATTTTAATATGCCAACAATGAACTAGCAGAAAAAGAAATCAAGAGAGCTAGCCTATTTACAATACTCACCAAAAAATAAAATACCTAGGAATAAATTTAATCAAGAAAGTGAAAGATTCTACAACATGAACTACAAAATTCCTGTTGAAATTAAAAAGGACACAAAAAGATGGAAAGGCATTCTATACTCCTGGATAGGAAGAATTAACATTGTGAAAATGTTCATGCTACCCAAAACAATTTACAGATTCTGCCCATCAGAATGCCAATGACATTCTTCACAGAAATATAAAAAACTATCCTAACATTCATATGGGACAACAAAAGACCCTGAATAGCCAGAGCAATCTTGAGCAAAAATAAATAAATAAATAAAGCTGGAAGCATTATGCTACCTGACTTCAGATTATGCTACAAAGCTATAGTGAGCAAAACAGCATGGTACTGGCATAGAAACTCAGACTGGAAAGAGAACCCAGAAATCAACCTACATGCTTACATACAACTGATCTTTGACAAAGGCACCAAGAATATACATTGGGGAAAAGACCTCCTCTTCAATAAATGGTGCTAGCTAAATTGGATGTCTACATGTGGAAAAATGAAACTAGACCCATCCCTCTTGCCACTTACCAAAATCAACCCACAATGGATTAAATACTTTAATATAAGACCTGCAATTATAAAACCCACAAAATAAAATGTAGGGGAAACACTTCAGGAAGTACGACTGGGCAAAGACTTTATGAACATGATCTCGAAACCACAGACAACAAAAGAAAAAGTAAAAAATGTGATTTAACAGAGCTAAAAGATAACCTATAGAGTGGAAGAAAATATTTGCAAACTATACATCTAACAAAGGATTAATATCCAGAATATACAAGGAATGCAAATAACTTAGCAGTAAAAAAAAACAAGTAATCTGTTTAAAAAATGGGCAAAGGAGCTGAATAGGCATTTCTTAAAGGAAGGTATAGAAATTGTTAACATACCCATGAAAAAATGCTCAACATCACTCAGCATCAGGGAAATACAAATCAAAACCACACTGAGATATCATCTCACCCCGGTGAGACTGGCTATTATCAAAAAGACAAAGAATAACAAATGCTGGCAAGGATGCAGAGAAAGGAGAATCCTCCTACACTGTGGGTGGGCTTGTAAATTGGTGCAGTCATTATGGAAAACAGCATGGAGTTCCCTCAAACAGCTAGAGATAAAACTGCTGTACAATCAAGCAATTCCACTGCAGAGTATATATGCAAAGGAATAGAAATCATCATGTCAAAAGGAAACCTGCACCCCCATGTTTATTGCAGCTCTATTTACAGTAGCCAAGAATAGGAACCAACTGAAATGTCCATCATCAGAGGACTGGATAAGGAAAATGTGGTATATTCACACAATGGGATACTACTCTGCAATAAAAAAGAATGAAACCATGCCATTCACAGCAAGATGGATGAACACAGAGAAAATTATATTATGCGAAATAAGCCAGTACAAAAAGAGAAATACCACGTGTCCTCACTTATAAGTGGGGACTAAAAAAATAAACAAATAAATAAAAAAAGAAAGAAAGATACAGCAATCACAATAATACATTGAACTTTCAAATGGAGAGAACAGAACTGAAGTTACTAGAGGTGGGAAGGTAAGGGTGAAATTGATAAAGGGCCACAAAAAACAATTACATTATATAATGTTGGACAAATTAATTATCCTGATTTGAGTATCAAGTATTGCATACAGGTATTGATATTCAACTCTGCACCCCATAGATATGTACAATTAACTATGTTTCAGTAAGAAAAAATATTGGAAACTTCTTTGAAACCATAGAAACCACATGTGAGATGTGAGATGACTGGACAGCAGAACGCATTTTTCCTTTAATGGTTGTACATTGTTCTTTCCCTGTCAATGTATAAAGGTGTATTTTCATAAGTAACTTTCTTGTGGTTATAGCCTTGAGAACATCAGTACTTTAGAATCAAAGATGATGTTATGAAATGAAGTGCAAGCCATGGATTGAGTCATAATATGCTTATAAACATATGTTTTTCTCTAATATTTGTGGTTCTGCTTTCTTGCTAAATAATGTATTTACAGCATTGAGTCAGGAATCTTCCTAAGCAGAGTAACAGGAGCCTCCAAGGCTTATGCAAGGCCATTTCTCTCCTCTGCTGGCATTGCAGAATGCTTGTCATTTAAGGAAATACAGATAAAGTAACATGCAATAAACCTTCCAGGAGAAGTCCCAACCACGGTAAGGAAAAAAAGGTAGTTAATAATTGTAAGTCTTCCAGTAGGTTTAGTTCTTTAAGAGACAAAATAAATTTTTTTTAGTTGCACATATATGTATGGTACAGTATGTTGTTTTGATACATGCATTAATAGTACAATGATTCATGTAGGGTACACAGCATATCTATCACCTAAACATTTATCTTTTCTTTTTGTTGACTGTAGTCAAGATTCTCTTTTCTAGTGATTATACAATATAATATTAGAAATATTAGAAATATGCAACCTAATATTATTAACTCTAGTTCTTATGTCATTCTATTATAGCAATGAAAACGTTTTTTAGTGGGTAGTGGACTTACCGTTCCCCAGAACCTGGTAGCAGGACCCCAAACATTATGCTTGTGGTAAATCCTTATGGTTTAAACAACTCCTTTGGAGAGATGTGGGCAGTGGGAGGATTTGGACTCATTATTGAAAAGCAATAACTTATGCATCAGGAGTCCCTTATTGTTTTGCTCTTATGTCTAAGTTATGTTTCTCAGTGAATTCTTGGCTAAATGACTTTTCCATTTCTCAATGAATAATAAAATTTATAGTATTGGTCAACCCTTTCAGAAGGGAAGAAAGTGAAATGGACAGATGAATTTATCTTAGATGAGTATCTTGTTCATTTAGAGTAAAATATATGTCACAAGCTATTCTAGAATTTTTCAATAGCTGATACTCGTAGACTATTTAAAGGGTGCTCAAAAACATATTTCATACATGAAGCAACTTGTATGTATTAAGATCTGAGTTACTTAAGGTGACCTTAAGGAATCACTTTATATCAGATTTTTCCTTTGCTATGATAAAAAAATCTGCATATAATGGGAAAATTCAATCACTAATATGAATATTATTATCTCTATAAATCTATTGCCCAGTAGAAAATAGTCATTGAGCACCTGCTGTGTGCCAGTCACATTGAAGGTAATCAAAATAAAGAAAACTTGGTGCCTGACCTTAGGCATTATTATTTAAGTATATAAGCTGGATAAATCGTACTTGAAGGAGAGAATTTTAGAAAAGCCTTCTGGTTTTTTAAAATAGGGAATTCAAGGACAGAAGGAAGCTATTGATAAACAAACTATAGCCGGCTTTATGGCTGCCATAAAGGAGGAGAATAAGTGGGGATTTTTCCCTGTTTCCATGATAGGTTAGTTGTTTTTTTCTCCCCCAATTTTTATGTCATTTTTATTAAATATTAGTGACAGACAAAAGAATATTTGTAAAAGTTGTACAGTGTAAAGAATGACAATACAATGAATGTGTGTTCACTGACGCTTTTAAGAAATAGGCCTATGTCATTTCCTTTACAAGTCCATGTACCTTGTCCTAAGTGCATCTCCTTTTTGCCCTAACATCTGTAACCACTACCATGAATTTTTATCAGTCTTTTGTTCTTTATAGTTGTATTAGCCCATTTTGTGTTGCTATAACAGAATTACCTGAGACTGGGTAATTTATAAGGAAAAGCAATTTGGCTCACGATTCTGGGACAGCTGCATCTGGCACGGGCCTCAGACTGCTTCTGCTCATGGTGGAAAGTGGCAGGCAGCTGGCAGGTACAAGCAGATCACATGGTGAAAGGATGTAAGAGAGAGGAGAGGTGGCAGGGTCTATTCAACAGCCAGCTCTCACGGGAACTAATAGAGCAAGAACTCACTCATTAATCCCCCCTCCCCCAGGGAGAGCATTAATCCATTCATGAGGGATCCATTTCCAACACTGCCACACTCAGGATCAAATTTCCACATGAGTTTTGGAGAGGACAACACATCCAAACTCTATTATTCCGCCCCTGGCTCCCCAAAACTCATGTCCCTCTCACAATCAAAATACAATTATTCTGTCCCAACATTCCCAAAACTCTTAGCCTGTTCCAGCACCAACTTAAAAGTCCAAAGTCCAAAGTCTCATCTGAGACCAAAAGCAAAAGTCCTTCCAGCTGTGAACCTGTAAAAATCAAAGCCAAATTTATCTACCACCAAGATACAATGGTGGAACAGACCTTGGGTGCACATTCCCATTCCAAAAGGGAGGAATAGACCAGAAAAAAGAAACAGGTCCCACACAAGTCCGAAACCCAGCAGGGCAGACATTAAGTCTTAAAGCTCCAAAATAATCTTCTTTGACTCCAAGGCCTGCATCCTGGGCACAACTGGGCATCTGGGCCCCCAAAGCCCCAGGCAGCCTCACTCCCACAACTCTGCCAGGCATAGCCCAGTGGGCTGTGCTGGTACCTGTGGCTTTTCTAGGCTGGTGTTGCACGTTACCAGTGGCCCTGAAGTTCTGGGGTCCTGGAAGCAGCCCAGTGGGGCTGCCTGAGCTCTGCTAGACATTTCCCTGGTGGCGGCTCTGTGCAGGGGCTCCAACCCCACTTTTCTGCTTGGCATTACTCTAGTAGATGGCCTCTGTGGTCGCTCCACCCCTGTGGTAGGTCTCTGCCTGGGCTTCCAGGATTTTCCATACATCCTCTGAAATCTGGGTGGAGGCTGCCACACCTCCACTGCTCTCACATCCTTCCAGCCTGCAGACTTAACACAATATGGATGCCACCGAGATTTCAGGCTTCTACTCTCCAGAGCTGCTACATGAACCACACTTAGGGCAGCTCCAGTCAGAGCAGCTGGGATGCTGAGATCTGGTTCCTGAGGGCAGCTGTGTCCCAGGTCTGTCCTCCAGGACAACTCAGTCCTTCTAGGCCTCACGGTCTGTGATGGGTGGGGCACCCTTCCAGACTTCTCAAATGCCTTTAAGGATTTTCTCTCAATGTCTTGGCAATTAGCTTCTGACTGCATCACCACCAAGCTAATGTCTTTAGCAAACAGTTTATTTGCTTCACCCTTGCATTTTTCTCCTACTCTCTGCTTCTCTACCACATGGCCAGGCTGCAAATTTTCCAAATCTTTATGCTCTGCTTCCCTTTTAAATTCTGGCTTTGCATCATGTCTTTGCTGCCATAACTCAGAGTAGGCTGTTAAAAGCAACCATGCAGCTTCCTTAATGCTTTGCTGCTTGGAAATTTCTTCTGCCAAGCATTCTGGCTCACAACTCTTAAGTCCCACCTTCCACAAAGTCCAAGGGCATGGACACAATACAGCCAAATTCTTTGCTATGGTGTAGCAAGGGTTTTCTTTTGTCCAACTCCTCATAAGTTCCTAATTTCTATCCGAGACCTCATCATCCGCATGGTCTTTACTGTCCATGTTTCTACTAACATTTTGGTCACAAACCATTTAACCAATCTCTAAAATGTTCCAAAGTTTCCCTCATGTTTTGTCTTCTTCTAAGTCTTTCAAACTCCTCCAACCTTTCCCTAACACCTGGTTCCAAACCTGCATCCACATTTTCAGGTATCTGTATAGCAACACCCCACTCCTCAGTACTAATTTTCTGTATTAGTTCGTTTTGTCTTGCTTATAACAGAATACACAGAACTGGGTAATTATGAAGAAAAATAAAACTTGTTGCTTACAGTTTCTGAGGCTGGGAAGTCCAAAGTCCATCTGGTGGTGGCAAAACAGGGGTCTCATATTGCAAAACTTTAGGAATGAAATGAATGTATTTACATATGAAAAGGACATGAGTTTTGGGGGGCCAGGGGCAGAATGTAGTAGATTGAATTATGTCCCCCCAAACTCACTGGAGCTTGAATTCTGTCCACCCAAGTTCTATGTATTAGAAACTTAGCCCCCATTGTGACTGTTAAGAGGGTGGGAAATCCTATTATCGTAACTGAAAGATGGAGCCTTGAAGAGGTGATTAGATTGTAGGGCCATACAGTATAGTGAATGGATTAAAAATGGTGGTCAGGGGCGTGGTTCTGAGGGCTTTAAAAGGAGATAGTATGTCTCTCTTGTTCTCTCTGCTTCCACCATCTTGCAATGTGAGACCTCTGGGTCACTGTCTTTCTTTATTGTTTATTTGTTTAGTTATGGATTCAGCTCCTGGTTATGAGTGAGAACATGCAGTATTTCTCTTTCTGTACCTGGGTTGTTTCATTTAGGATAATTTTCACCAGGCTCACCTGTGTTGCTGCAAATGGTAGAATTTCATTCTTTTCTATTGCTGAGTAGTATTTCATTGTGTATATATACCACAATTTCCTTATCCATTCAGTCATCCATCGATGCACATTAAGGTTGGTTCCATAGCCTGTTGTAAACAGAGCTGTGACAAACATAGGAGTGCAGGTTTCCCTTCGACCTGATGATTTCCAATCCTCTGGATATATCCCCAGTGGTGGGATTGCTGGATCATATGGTACTTCTATCTGTAGTTTGAGGAACCTCCATACTGTTCTCCATTATGGCTGCACTAATTTACAGTCCCACCAACAGAGCAGAAGGGTTCCTCTTTCTCTACATCCTTGCCAGCATTTGTTATTCTCTGTCTTTACTATAATAGCCAGTCTGATTGTGGTGAGGTGATATCTCAAAGTGGTTTTGATTTGCATTTTCCTGATTTTTAGTCATGTTGAGCATTTTTTTCACATACCTATTGGCGATTTGTATGTCCTCCTTTGAGAAATGTCTATTCAGCTCATTTGCCCATTTTTAAATTGGATTATTTGTTTTTTTGCTGTGAAGTTGTTAGAGCTCTTTGTATATTCTGGATATCAATCCCTTGTTGGATGTGTAGTTTGCAAATATTTTATCCCATTCTGTAGGTTGCCATTTTATGCTGTTGATTGTTTCCTTTGCTGTGCAGAAGCTTTTTAGTTTGATATAATCCCATTTGTTTATTTTTTCTTTTGTTGCCTATGCATTTGGGATGTTATTCATAAAGTCTTTGCCCAGTCCTAAATCCTGGTTCCCCTATGTTTTCTTCTAGGAGTTTTAAAGTTTCAGCTCTTATATTTAAGTCTTTAATCCATTTTGAGTTGCTTTTGGTATATGGTGAGAGGTATGTATCAAGTTTCATTCTTGTAGAAATGAACTTATATTGTAGATATTAATCCTATGTCAGTTATACATGTGGCAAATATCTTCGCACAGTTTGTACCTTACATTTTCTCTTTGCTAATAGTCCTAGTGAAATTTAGATATGGAATTCTGAAAAATAATAGAGAAGAGAATATAAATTTATGGAGAGAACTCCATAGATAATAATGCCATATTGGTAGATCTTAAAATGCATTCTTTTTTTTAGTTAATTTTTAAAATTGTCACATAGTTGATTGCACATATCTGTGGGGTACAGAATTGAATATCAATACGTGTATGCAATACATAATGTTCAAATCAGGATAATTAGTATATTCAACATTATACAATGGAATCGAATGTACATTATTCATGGCCCTTTACCAACTCCTCACTTACACACTCCTCCCTCCCCTCACCTTTGCCCACCTCTAGTAACCTCAGTTCTGTTCTCTTCCTTTGAAAGTTCAACATATTATTGTGATGGTTATACCTTTCTTTTGTTTTTTATTTATTTGCTTACATTTTTTAAGCCCCCACTTATGAGTGAGGACATGTGGTATTTCTCTTTCTGTGCCTGGCTTATTTCACTTAAGGTAATTTTCTCTAAGTTCATCCATGTTGCTGCAAATGACAGTATTTCTTTCTTTTTTAATGGCAAAGTAGTATTCCATTGTGTAAATATACCACATTTTCCTTATTCAGTTCTCTGATGATGGACATTTCAGTTGGTTCCAACTCTTGACGATTGTAAATAGAGCTGCAATAAACATGGGGGTGCAGGTATCCTTCTGAAGTGATGATTTTCATACCTTTGCATACATATAGCCAGCAGTGGAATTGCTTGGTTGTGTAGCAGCTCTATCTGTAGTTTGAGGAAACTCCATCCTGTTCTCCATAATGGCTGCAATAATTTACAGTCCCACCCACAGTGTAGGAGGATTCCCCTCTCCCCACATCCTTGCCAGCATTTGCTGTTCTCTTTTCGCCAGTCTTACTGGTGTGAGCTGGTATCTCAATGTAGTTTTGATTTTCATTTCTCTGATGCCGAGTGATGCTGAGCTTTTGTCATGTGTCTGTTGGCCATTTGTATGCCTTCCTTTCAGAAATGCTTATTCAGCTCCTTTGCCCATTTAAATTGGATTATTTGTGGATTTTTTACTGTTAAGTTGTTTGAGTTCCTTATATATTCTGGATATTAATCCTTTGTCAGATGCTATTAAATAGTTTTCAAATATTTTCTCCCACTCTGTAGGTCATCTTTTTGCTCTATTAATTGTTTATTTTGCTGCACAGGAGCTTTTTAGTTTGATATAATCCTATTTATCTTTCCTTTTGTTGCCTGTGCTTTTGCGGTTGTATTCATAAAATCTTTACCCAGTCCTACTTCCTAAAGTGTTTCCCCTATGTATTCTTTTAGGAGTTTTATAGTTTCAGGGCATATATTTAAGCCTTTAATCCATTTTGAGTGGATTTTGGTATATG
Source organism: Galeopterus variegatus (assembly GCF_000696425.1). Classification (NCBI taxonomy): domain Eukaryota; kingdom Metazoa; phylum Chordata; class Mammalia; order Dermoptera; family Cynocephalidae; genus Galeopterus; species Galeopterus variegatus. Next base: position 80,900 of record NW_007728933.1, read on the forward strand.
GTGAGAGGTACAGGTCTAGTTTCATTCTTCTACATACGGATGTTAGTTGGTCTTGTGTAGGATAACATTAGGGGCTGGGTAGTTAGCTCAGTTGGTTAGAGTGCCACCTTGCAACACCAAGGTCAGGTGTTTGGATCCCTGAACTAACCAGTAGCCCCCTCCTCCCCGAAAAAAGGAAAAAAAGTTGGCTAACATTATATAAAGTCATGTTGACCAAGAAATAGTGGGATGTACGTTCTCATCAGTCCAGTAACTAGCAGTGTCACAAAGAGGTCCTTTGGCTTGATGTGAACGTTTCATCTTTTTATAACCATTGTCAGCTTTTTTCTGAGGCCAACATAGCCTGGCAGCAACAGGATACAGCATATTAAATCTTGTCACTGTGCCTAAATGTGGAAGTAAAGAAATGTTTTCAATTCCTGAAGGAAGAAGTCAACTGATAATCTGGAACTAGCAAATCTGCAGTTATCCTTTTGATTATTGGTTTTCTTCATGCTTTAGATAACAACATTAAACAATATGAAACATCTTTAACCATCTGGATACTAAAATGAGAAAGAAAGGAACTTTGTCATATCTCTGCTCATCTCAAGCACTTGGCAGGTGCAGTGCCTGGTCCATAGAAGTGCTCAGTAAATGTTGAATAATTAGATGAATGAATGAATAATAAATGAATAAAGCCTGGTTTGATTTATGCTCCTCTAAATTCCATATATAAATAAGATTAGTTTTGTTCCCTGCAAAAGGAAAGACCAATGAGCACACTGACTAATTGAAATTCTCTTTGTTTGCCAACTTTTTAATTAATTGAAATCAGCATGATTCCTTGTCCCCCCAGTACCTGGAGCAATTGCTGGTATATGATAGTGCTGATTACTTGTATGAATGAATGAATGCTCTAGTGAGACTGGACACTTCCACCATTTCCATAACCTACACTCTAAGTCCTGCTTTATCTATATTTAAGTCCTTCATTTGCTATGAGGGCTTATGCCATCTCATTCTTTAGCACAGCAGTTCTTGCTTTGAACATGAGTGCACACCATCTTGACAAATTACCTGGCTCCAAATTTTTTTATTGATATCTAGAAATGACAGTTATTTACCTTTATCTGCTTCTGAAAACTTATCAAGAAAGCAGATTAAAAAATACTGCACAAACTCTTTTGGAAGATGTACATTGTGTTGCGATGTTTAAGAGCGGAGCTGCTGTATTCCGTTTCAGCAGCTTAAGAGTACCAAGTTAGGACAGATTTCCTTTTAACATTCACATACAATGAATCTGAGCTGCTCTCCTGCTTTTTCTTCTCAGAGTTCCTCTCCCAAGATAAGTTCAAGATGTCCAGGAATATTTATTTAGTTCAAAAAATTTGTTATTATAACTTTACTAAAAAGGATCAGTAAACTCTGTTCACCTAACCAAAGGACTTGTTCTCTGTGGCTGTTACTGCTGTCACTGTGATATAGAGTTACCTCTGAAAATATGAAGTCCAAAATCACAGTCTTGACCATTGCTGGAATCACCATGGCAAACAAGGAACCCAGCTGTTGCCGATCTGGCAATTATTTCTTTGTGTTCAGGGAGAGAAGACACTTATTCCTCCCAGCTGACATTACAGTATGTTTGCTCCACACCAAAGTAGATATGGGCTCCTGAATGTTACAATTGTTAGTGACTAGCTCATTCAGTGCATACGCCCAGATGTTCTTCCCGAGACACATCGTAGTGACTACGTCAGGAGAGGCTCTGCCTCAGCCAAATGTTGCATAACAAGCCCCTTTTTACAGCATTCTAGAGCTTGAGGGTGGGTCCGAAGTATCACATCTTTTTCAAGTTAGTTTTCTCTTGGAGGTCTTTTCCCATGATCTGGTTTCAGGTCGATTCTAATAAAATTAAACCTCCTAGGTGAAATATTCTTTTAGAAAGTTCTTTCACTGTACATAACTTTTTCGAGCAGCTGGCTTTGTGGGAGAGAGAGGAACGCTGTCTAATTCCATTGGCCACCTGTATTTTAAGTTTGGGTGGACGCTTGTTGCTTTATGTTGTAAATTGAAGTATCATTCATTTTATTTTATTTTATTTTATTTTATTTTATNGCTTGTTGCTTTATGTTGTAAATTGAAGTATCATTCATTTTATTTTATTTTATTTTATTTTGTCCTTTGTGAGACCAGCCGCACCGCGCTCAGCCAGTGAGCGCTGTGAGCGCACGGGTCATCCCTATATAGGATCTG
>NW_007728933.1:84134-84402 GCF_000696425.1 Galeopterus variegatus
GTCATCCCTATATAGGATCCGAACCCGCGGCGGGAGCGCTGCTGCCCTCCCAGCACCGCACTCTCCTGAGTGCGCCACGGGCTCGGCCCATCATTCATTTTAACCTCCCCAAACCAAGGTTCTTTCTAAGGTAACTGATGCCTTCACCAGGAAACTACTGGCAAATTTTACAGGATATTTTTCTCTCTTAAAAGTTATAGTCTGCCTGAGAAAAAGAAATACCACATGTTCTCACTTACTGGTGGGAGCTAAAAATAAATAAATAAAT
>NW_007728933.1:84543-109132 GCF_000696425.1 Galeopterus variegatus
CACACACACACACACACACACACACACACACAAAAAAAGTTATAGTCTGCCTTACTGGACATGTTGCTACTCTAGCATACAAAATAGAAACAATTCAAAGTTCCAAAAATAGAATAATGGCTATGTAACTGGTTGGTATACTTATTTGGTTGGATATTATGTAGGCATTAAAATTAAGGTTAGGAGGACTATATAATGACATAAAAATGCTTATGAGTTACTAAGTGACACAAGCAGAGGTGGGTCATACATGTGTATATGTACTTCATATATACATAATATATATATAAATATTATATATATATTCCACTATATATTCTCAGATATAGTGTATATCCACTTTGCCACATCCTTAGTTTTTGGAAGGGCATACAGTCCATTAGTAGAAAGTCTTAGATGATGAAATGAACATACAATGTCCAGGGAATGGCCCAATACAGTTCTTTGCTTTTCACCCCAAGTCACTTTTAGGTCCTTTCTGAGTCTCTTTGGATGGAGTTAAAAGAATCTTATCAAGGATTCTGGGGCTGCTGTCTTCTTCCCTTCCCTTTGTCTTTACTCTTTGGCTATTCTCCCTGGTTGGACTTCTCTTTCCTCTTGGTTCTGGACCTTAGACTCCATTTAGTTCGTTTTTTATAAAAGCAGGTATACGTGTGTGTAAATAACATCTCAGTCCTGCCTCATGGATAGAATCCACAAGACAAACAAAGCTTTCAAATACTAATATGATCAGCCCCTTTGAATGTAACTGTTTTTTTTGTCTTGCTTCTATTTTATTAAAGTGGTCTGGGTCCCTAATGATATGGCCACTTGCTTTTCTCCAAAAATGAATGCAACCAGAAGGAAGCTCAATTCCCTCATATTTAAGAGGTGGGACCAGAAAGGAATCTTGCCAAAAGATTTATGGTACTTTTACTAGAGTGGCAAATTGCATTTAATTAAAAAATTTTTTCCAATTGCCAAAGTGTATTTATGGGTTATATTGCTTTTATATTAAGGAAAATATGGTCATATTTAAGAGGTGGGACCAGAAAGGAATCTTGCCAAAAGATTTATGGTACTTATACTAGAGTGGCAAATTGCATTTAATTAAAAAATTTTTTTCCAATTGCCAAAGTGTATTTATGGGTTATATTGCTTTTATATTAAGGAAAATATGGAATAGGAAATTATGAAAACCTGAAGTATGAAAAGACTTTTTATTTTGTTTATAAGGAAGTTGATTTTCAGGTTAATTAGATGAGGTGTCCAGGAACAAATAACTAGCTAGTGGCAGAACCAGGACTAATACCTAAATTTCCTAGGGAGGAAACATTTTTGTGGCAGGCAGGCAAGTGCTGCTGACAAACCTAAATTCTTAAAACCAGCCCCATCATTTTCTAGCTGTGTTACATAGAGAAGTCTTTTTCTCTCTTTGTGCCTTAGTTTCCTCAATTATAAAATGGGGATAACTGGTTGGGTTGCGGTTTCTATGTGGTTTACCCATGATAGCTGTCACATAATGATACATGGTGCTATCACCTAAAGGGAAATCAATAAATGCTATTTCCCTTCTTTTCCAGTTGTTCCGATTCCTGGTGTGGAATCTTACCAGTACACCAGCAAGCATCTTCTATTGAGTTATAATATACTATACTTTATTAAACTTATGTACAATGCCTGTGTTATGAACAAAATTGTGTCCCTTTAAAATTCATATGTTGAACCCCTGATCCCCACTACCTCAAAATGTCACATTGGAGGTACAGCCTTTAAGGAGGTGATTAAGTTAAAATGAGGCCATTAGGGTGGGTGCTAATCCAATCTGACTGGTGTCCCTATAAGAAGAGGAAATTTGGTCACATGGAGAGACAGCAGGGTGTGTGCACAGAGGAAAGACCATACGAAAACACACTGAGAAGGCAGCCATCTGCAAGCCAAGGAACGAGACCTCAGGAGAAAGCAGATCTGCTGACACCCGATCTTGGACTTCTAGCTTAAGTTTTTGTTGTTTAAGCCACCCAATTTGTGGTATTTTTCTACAGAAGCCCAAGCAAACTAATACACCTTCCATCCTTAAATAGAAGTTAAGCTACTTGAGAGAAAGCACTGCACTATACCCCTTTGTAATGATAGCAAATGATCAATAATTTCTTCATGAATACTACGTGTTTTTTTTTCTTAAGAATAGAAACTTTGTTTTACATTTCTTTTAGATCTTCCCTGAAGGCCCAGCTTTTGAGGTTACTGACAACTATAATGTGATAATGAGGACTATCTGTGATCTTTTTTTCTTTTGTGAGTAGTGACTAGGGTTGTCCTTTCCATGAAGTCATAGGAGTAAACGAAATTAGAGCTGAAAAGATTATTCCTCATTGCTTGTCCAGACATAGGCAGAGAGAATTAAATCTCCAAATGTAATTTCTGAAATTAAGATTAATAACCAGGAATATATGATTCCCTCATATGTGATGATCTCACATTGTTTGAGACTAAATGTGGGGGCTTCTTACTCTTTTTGTATTAATGAATATGATTGAGTTATTTTAAGTGCAATCAGGATGCAAGATTAATTTGACTGTGCTGGAAGTTTGCCTTGTATTTTTCAGAGGATCAAAAACAGGCAATTGTAAAAGAGAAAGTCAAAGGATTTTCTACTGAGTTTTAAAAATTACATTTGATTCTCATTTTCTGGATTATGGAAAATGTGGTAGAAAATGAGTTATCTTAATTAATTTATGGAAGGGACATCAGGAGATGAAGAAATTTTACAGGGTTTTTAACGTTTGCCAAGTCTGAAAGCTCAAAGGCTAATTTAGTGATAAATGAGAAATGCTCTGAGCAGTAGGATATCAAGTTTATTACTGGGAAAAATGCAGAAAATAGTGTTTAAGAAACTGAGGGGAGACTTCTTTTTGAGCAGACATAGTCTTTACATGTACCACACATGTATAGATACATGAAATAATTTTCTAAAGTCTCATTATTATCATAACTTTCTGAATACATTTGAATGTAAATTAAAACCTCTGGGTCTCATTCACACATCTATAAATAAAAGCTATCAGAGCACATAATCTGCAACTTACCTTTCAGCTTTAACATTCTGTGATCCTATTGAATCCGGGGATATAAAAAAAAAAGTGAGGGAAAATGTGACGTCCCTTAAGAGGGCTATTGGTCATGCTGGTTCTGTTGACCTCCTAAATATAATCTCTGCAGAAAGGACAGTGGCTGACTTATGCATTCAAACACCAAGCCCATGCTTCAAGTTGACAGGAGCTCTGTTCACTGCTGAATCTTCAGGACTAGAAGAGTGTCTGCCGTGTAGAAGACATTCAATGCATTTGTTGAATGAAGGAATAGATTAATATTTCTAGTGCTGTTTTGGATCTATATGGTCTATTATGGTGTAACCTGCCCATATTTTTCATGGTTATGTTGACACATGTCTACTCAATTATATTTGATTAGAGAATTAGAGAAATATAGCCACATGTTGCTGCTTAACTAGACAAAATGATCTGAAACAACAGCAACATTTTGAAGAATGTCTTGTTTTCCTTCCATATAGAACAATGGTAAACTTTGTCTTGTCTTTCCTTTCCATCCCTTCCTTTTTTTTCTTTTATATTTATGAGAATCTACTGCCATTAGGCTAATATATATTCTCTGAAGGTAAACTCCATGGGAGCAGAGGTACTGTTTGTCATTTTCATTCACCTAAAACATTGCCTAGCAATAATGACACTGAAAGGTATTTGCTGAATGAATGAATGTTGAAATTTATAACCACAGAAAGCTGAAGTGATGCACGTCTCATTTTTCATTAGTAATAAAGAATAGTAGCCTGGAAAGAAGAGAGTGATGTGTGTATATATATATTTATAATGCATCAAGAGAGATATACTGTTATTTTCATTTTATCAAAAATAAAATCTCTGTGTGTCTCATTATTTTCTTGGTCAAGTTCAAGGGAGGATACTTATGAGAAAAAGAAGGACAAAATTTAAAATATTTAAATTTCTAGCCATTTTTTAAAAAAAGCCTGGTTGGTTTTAAAAGAGAGGATATTCTAAATATTAGCCATATGGAAAGTAAAAATTGGAGATGACAGGATTATCTGCAAGTATGGTTTGCCTCAAACACGGCTCTTCTAGCAGGTAGCTTAGCATTGTCCCCCTCGCTGCCCCCCGGTAATTATCACATTTCTCCACATGTCAGAGTTCGTCACACACTTCCTGCCACTTAGGAGTGAGAGGTAGCTGGAAAGCTATGTAAGAGCAATCATCGGAATGGGAACCGGCCCAGCAGTTGGGCTCAGTAGGGATAAGGAGGACATCAGCGGCCTGATGAGGCTCTTTCTCTACCCCTGCCCTGTCGAAAAATAGAGGCTACAGCGTTTCATTAGAATCTGTGCACTTTGCTCCTCACCCATCCTTGGTCTGGGACTCAAAGGCCATTTCTGTCGGATCTCACCTTCAGAGTTCTCACACTCATGACCTCAACTCTCACCTCTACACAAATATCCCCCCCAAACCTGTTGTTCAGGTCACATCTCTCTCAGAGATGCCTCTTGTTCAGCATCCCAAGTAAACAATTTTCATTTAAAAATTTTGTCTTTTTGACCTTATAGGTACATATTCTCAGAGTCAAAATCACATACAATATTTCATTCTATTTGTTTTCTCAAAAAGTAAATTATTCAACTTTATGAACTGGATTTTTACACTTTTCTTCTTAGCAGATATGTTTCAAGGGACTGGGCTATTTTTTAGGAGTAGGGAGGGTCACAGCGATTTGCTGGCTTCCTTTTTTATTTCCTAAATAAAAGCACTGAGTAAGTGTGACATGTACATCACTTTAATGTTGAGACCACAGAGGGAAATTTAAGAGATTTATTCTCTCCTCGAATTTGACTTTGAAAATAACTTCTACTAACATCAGGAACTTTGCATCCTCATCTTTGTGATCATACGGCTCCCACAGTCAGATTTAAGATAAAGAAGAAACTGCAATTGAAAAAAATTACTTAAAGAATGTGAAAGGGTAGCTCTTTACTAAGACTTTTCTATAACGCATATAAAGCTTATACCCAAAGAGCATGTCTTTGATCAAATATATCTTGACACTATTTATATATCTCAGAAATTCTTAAATATTTATATATGTCTCAGAAATTCTTCACTTTTATAAACTACAACTTAATCATTCTGGTTTTATACCAAGGCTTACTGAGATATCACCCTGACTTAACCCAAATCCCAGATTTGAAATGAAGTTGAATTATACATGATGTATTTCATATACACTCATCTATGTTATAAAAAGTTTGAAAGATATATGATCCCGGTGCTGGGACTTTACTTTGGCTGAGATAATGTCCTCCTGGACAGACCTTTCTCATTTACAAGGTGCTTGTCTCCACCATAGCTATCATCCCTCCATTACCCAAGTAGTAACAGTGGCTGGTTGGTTTTATGTTCTATCTTTTTATACAATATGTCACTCTGGAATCTCTCCATGAGGCATTTGCTTTTGATCTACATAAAACAAGTCCCCCTTGCCACAAACTTTGACCATAGTAACTATTGAAAACTTATAAAACTTGTCTGTGGTTTAGCTGAACAACTTATACATTTCAATCATAAAATGAAACTTTTACAATTGTTGTGTTTTAAAGTAGAAATCATTAAAATGTATTAAGACAGAGTATAGAATAATTTCATGAAGATGTTTGATAACAGCGTTTGGCGGTATACCTCGTGAGGGACCAAAGTAAAGCATTTCTCAACATTGCTTTCTTTGGAACCTGAGATATTCTCTCTTGTACTATATTTAGATGTGTGGCATGTCTAATTTTCTGCTTCTGTGCCTCACTGTGCTTCTAGTGCTTATCATAATCCAGCTAAAGTGTCAGGCCAGAGTGTGAAGAAAACATTCTGTCCTGAGTGAGCCAACTTGTAGAGGAGTGAGGGCTCCCTCTGCTAGTCCCTCTCATCCTCTGTTCACTCAGGCAGTCCTGACATTGTAAACAGAAGCCAATACATTCTTTTCTTAGTAAAGTAGTTCTAAAAACTTAACTCAAAGAGTTGTATTAATTCAGTAAGACTTGAAGTGCCTGGGATTTTGGTGGTGTAATTAGAATGATCAGGTGGTAACAGCTGCCAATTAGATTTAAATAAATTCAGCTCAGTTCACATCAGGCCAATTCAATTCCATTAAAGTCAATCCAACACACATCTATTGAGCACCTACATGGCCAAATACCGTGTTAGGTTCTGAGTATGCAAAGATGAATAAAATAATTCGCTGCCTGCAATCTAACAATCAGAGTTTATTGTTAGATTGTTAGTATTGTTAGTATTTTACTTATTGAATTACATTTAAATTTATTAAAAATTTAATAAATTTAAAAATTGTAAGTAAAATTATAAGGAAAATAAAATTTAAAAATTATAAGTAAAATACTAGGATTATGTACACAATGCTGAAATAGCCAGTGTATGAAGTAATTATTTTATTTTGGTGGGGATGGGGAGTTACGGTGAAGGAGTTGTCAATAAACATTTCCGGGAAGAAATGACACACAAACAGGATTTTGAAAGATGACCAAAAGTATGTTGAGTTTCAGGGTGGGGTCAAGTTTAAACAGAGGGAAGAACATTGAATTCTCTGCTCTAACTCCTACGATCTTCAAGAGACTTGCAAGCAATATTGATCTTGGCTGTTTTAGTACAAATGCTTTTCTACTTTGGCTATTTAAAAAAAATATATAAATATTTTAATGCAATTATATTTTAAAAACGTGCATAAACCAGGAGACAAACACCTTTTACCTGGGATGCTGGTGGATACTGCCATATGAATGGTATCCCCGGGATTTGTGAAATGTGGTAAACCTGGTTTTAACCATCATTTTAAAAGACAGCAAGACAACCAGTGGGAAACAGTAAAAGGACAAAATGAGCATAAATCGAGAGACTTGGATTAAATTCCTCATCCTGACACCAAGAAGCTTTTCATTTGGGTTGTTATAAATCCACTGAGGGCCTAAATATTCTCACTTGTAAACTTAGGGATTAACTAAGCAATCTTTATGGTCTCCTCTATTTTTTAAAGCATTCTTGGATTCTACAGAATGGTCAGGACATGAAAATAACCCACGGGAGGCGGAATGGGTAGTGGGATGGGCACAGTCCCAAGAGCCAAATTGCAGTTTGGACCCTCGCTGAACTCCACACACGCTGATAGATGTAGGGAGCAAGGGCATCACTTCATTAGTAACTCTGATTTGCGAACACCTATTTTACAGAGTTGTGAGGATTAATGCAATCATGTGATTAAAATACCTGCAGAGTTCCTGGCACATAGTAGGTACTTAGTAAATGTTCATTTCTGTTCCCTTCTTTCTTTATTGTAATTAGCAGAAGCTAATCAATATATTTTATAGGGAGCCTTAAATATTCAGGTGTTAAAATCTGATTATTTTCAGACACATAGATTGTCTTGTCCATAGCACAGCCAAGGCATGCTATACAGAAATATCGAATGAAGCAGAGAAATGGATGAAGGTGTCACATAGCCATAATATTTGATAACAGTGATTTTTTTTAAAAGAGAAAGTCATTTAACAAACTCATGTCATAGTAGTCTCAGCTGTTTTTCTATCTCTTGTGACCTTTCAGTACTGCCTAATTATTAACACTGATACTGTGCAACCTGACAAGTCAGCACATTTGCTGATAACGGAGCATTTCTTACACAATATTCTCTTGCATTTCACTTCAGAGCCACGATTTATTAACCAAGGTCTGTAGGGAAGAGTCCTCATGTGAAGACTTCAGTGCTTTTATAAGGACATGCTGTACTACATTTACAAAAAACAGTAGCATAATTAATATTACAAGAGGCAGTGTAGTTCAGCTGACTTTGAAATCAGTGGAGTGAAGAGTCTCTAAGATCTCATGTGTGTGTCACTCCACCACACTCATCTCTGGGGGTTTTCTGTTTTCATTTCATTCTCTTAATCCATCCATTCAGGCCCAGTTTCACAGAAACTTAACTCCTTTGCTTTTTGGTGCAAGACGTGAGGAAGGGCACCTCTGGCCAGGATGGGAAAGACCCTTCTTCCATTGCTTTCATAATGTGTGATTATTACTTTATTAAAGGATTGCTAGAAATGGTGATATAGATGCTTGACTAATATTTTGGGAAGATTGGGAAACAAAAATTGGACAGATGCAGGTTTAAAGCTCAACTTGTCACTCAGTAACTGTGACTTTGGGTGATAAGCTTACTTTCTCTGAGACTTGATTTCCTCATTTATAAGATGAGGTTAATAATACACTCAGTACAGGATGCTCTGAAGATAAATTGAGACAACATGTGTAAATTGCTCAGCAGTATCTCTTGCACAAAATAGGTGCTCATTAAATGGATATCATCATAAAAATAAAAAATAAGTACAAAATGTTAGTCACATCAGTGGTGGTTCCATTTCCCAAGCAAATAAATGTACCATACATTCTGTGGGACCACGTCCTTATTTCCAAATGGTTAACATTTCAACTCTCAACCTTGTTTGTTAAATAGACAACAAAAATAAAGCAAAGCTAAACTTTTTTAAAAAGAAAATCTGCAAAAGAAATTTTTTCAGTGTAACAGAATTTGGTAAAAATTTTTTTGGTCATTATATGAAAGGTGACTACTGTAAAAAGGCGGAAAGATTTATGGAACATGAGTAATAATCTTTCAGCACAGTAACAGTATGGTGCTGAGAAGCCATAATGAAAATGGGAAAGGATGTTACTTTTCATGTCGAGGGTACGTTTTCAGGGGAACATGCTGTATGAGTGGTCAGCACGAATATCTGTGATTACACAAGTATGCTGTGATTCCCTGACGGATAGTGAGACTGTTAATGCAACTGATGGGAGCGGAGAGTCCTGGTGTGGAAAGGTGGGGGTAAAACTACAGTCACTGGATTGGCCCCGTGGCGCACTTGGGAGAGTGCGGCGCTGAGAGCGCAGCAACGCTCCCGCCACGGCTTCGGATCCTATATAGGAATGGTGGGTGCGCTCACTGGCTGAGCGCGGTGTGGGCGACACCACACCAAGGGTTGCGATCCCCTTACCAGTCATGAAAAAGACAAAAACAAACAAACAAACAAACAAACAACAAAAAAAAACTACAGTCACTGAGAAAATATGTTTTAATCCTGCTGTACATTTCCCATTAAGCCAAATAACACATGATGTGGGTCTTTGGAAAAACAGCCAGTGACTTTCTATGCTAACAGTCCCACACTAAAGACTACAAAATTGTCATATATGTTCCTTAGAACAGTAGTCAAACTCATTTCATGAAAAACAAACAAAAAAAGAAAGAAAAAAGAAAGGGCTTCTATTGTCAAATAAGTTGGAAAATGCTGACTGTTATGTCCCCACTCTGGGCTATCATAATATACATGAGTATATTAAAAGCTCCTAGAAGTTCTGCAATATAAAAGAGCTAATTAATTAAGAAAAAATTTGATAATTCTCTAATTATAATACTGGATCCCTTATCAAGAAATTTTTATAAATATCCTGTTGACCTAGTGACCTGGAAAACACACTTTGGAAAATCCTGTAATTGGCAATCCGGAAATAAACAGAATTACATATATGTTAATATAAAAAGTGAGCTGTTTGGGCCGGCCTGGTGGAGCACTGCTACAGTGCGCCACTTGGGAGCACAGAGGCGCTCCCGCCGAGGGTTCAGATCCCACATACAGACTGGTTCCTGCTCACTGGCTGAGCGAGGTGCGGGTGCAACACCGAGGGCTGCGATCCCGTTGCCGGTCCGGTCCGGTACGGGCGCGACACTGAGGGTTGCAATCCGTTGCCGGACACGAAAAAAGACAAAAAGGAAAAAAAAAAAGTGAGCTGTTTTAGGGAGATAGACATTTACAATTTTACGTCTCCTGAAATGTACTTGCTATGCTTTCTCAGTGCTGGTATTTTACTGCTACCTGTGAAATACCTACTAGTATCTTTTGGTTCCTGCTTATGACTAGCTGAAATAATTTTCTTTTACCATAGCATTAAGCAAAAGCCAGTTATTTCATAGTTTTATTTTGCATATTAAGGCACCAGAGATAGATCTTATTGTCTGATGAAATCCTTTTCAAGTTTCGTTCTACAATTTTCAAGTCCTGATGCATCTTTCTTTTTAACCAAAACTGTTTTCTTAATTTGAGCAATTTGCCAGGTTGAAGAAAACTTGTAAGGACTGTTAGTACTTGTCAAGAGCAAATGGGACTCGGGAGAGTTCTTTGAAATATGAAACATTTGAACAGAATATCATCTTGCTTTCAGCTGTTTGTATAGATGCAGTTTCTGCAATTCGATATGTCACAGCTCTAATTTCTCTTCATCTGTGTCTCAGACTCCCATCAATAATCTTTCTACTGAAACACACTTGACAAGAGAAGTAGAGTAGATGCCCCTGCAATATCTTCTAAACGTCACTCAGCAGTGATTTGTCATTGGGTTTATAAATTTTAGGAAGAATAATGTAAAAGTAAATAGAGGATTTAATCCATATGAATCCAGATTGGACAAGGGTACTATTAGTAGCATTTTATAACAGCACTTTTTAATTAGACAGTGGAGATTTTCTAAAATATAAAAAAAAATCAGTGATTTTGGATTCCTATTGCGGTTATACATCTGTAAAATAAAACCTACCTATAATGTTCCCTATTGTATGAAAAAAATTGGCTGATTTTTGGATCTTATTACATCCACCGTTTGCACTATGATTTCTAATATATCTTTCTAAACTAGAAATTCTACAACTCAATTATTATCCTGTTTCATAATGTCAGTACTGAAAAAAGGTTCTAGTCTATATGTAAATGTTAAGTAAGGAGCTGGATTCCTTCTGCTGCCCTTCTAAAATTCAAGGATATCTGGACTAGAGCCTACAATTATTTATGATTAAAAGATCAAGTAAGAAAACACAATAAAAGATATTCTTTCTGGACAGTGAAAAATTTTAAATTAATTTTTATTAATTTGGAGCTTTCTGTTTACTTAGTGATAGTTTAAAAAAATTTTTTTTTTCTTTTTTGTCTTTTTTCGTGACCGGCAACGGGATCGCAATCCTCGGTGTCGCGCCCGCGCCACGCTCAACCAGTGAGCATACCGGTCTCTATATGGGATCCAAACCCTTGGCGGGAGCGCCGCCGCGCTCCCAAGTGCCGCACTCTACCGAGCGTGCCACCGGGCCGGCGCGTTTTTAAAAAATTTAAAAAATACATTTTTAAAGCCATGCACTATATTTTTCTCTCAAAATATACAGAAACTAAATACTCATTAAGTTTTCATTATTTGTTTATGGAGTAACATTAGAACTTCATGGGAAGAAAAATATATATCCTGGGCTGTTTTTCCCTCATCTTCAGTCAATTTTGTGTCCCATGTATATTTGTTTACATGGTGAAGGAACAGCTAGTGTTACACATTGTTTGGAAGAAGGATGATGAATTTATAATAGCAGCCTTTGACTAAATAGAAGAATTAGATGAGCTGTGGCCCATGACCATAGGCCATCACTCTACTTTCTCTAGAATACATTGCACTGTTTGAGGAGCTCCTGTAAGCTCATAATTTTAGCAGTTAAACATTATACAACTTCACATGAAGATCTAAATTGAGTAATTGGATGGACTCACTCTAAAACTGGTGAAAGTGATGAGGCCTATGTGCCCATTAAACATGAACTCTAATTTCTCTCTGTTGAAATTGCAGCCAATCTTCTTGTTTCATTCAACTCTTCAGGGATCAGAGAATTCCAAACCGTTCTGGAAAAGCCACTATTGGAATGTGCAAGGCTACCCTGCTCTCTGTGTCCATTTAGCCTTTGGCCTGCCCTGAAGAGCCTGCCAAGTGCCAAACAGGGCTGATTGGACACGTGAACCTGGGGAACTGGACACAGCAACTCACCTCTCCCAGGTCATTGAACCACCTCCAGATGGCAAAGAACTTCTGAAGTTATGAACTAACTTGCTTGTGATGCACATTAGTGACCTGGGGTGAGATGCTTCATTAATGCTCACTTTTCCCTGAGCTGCCAAGGTGTCAGAAGTTGGGCTGCTTACTCTCACATTTTTTCTCTCTGTAATATGCATTAGGAATAATTTATTATAGAGATAGTCCAATCAATTGCATATGGCTAGTTAATAAACTACTAAAGCAGAGAAGAAAATTAGATTCCATTTGGAAAACATTTAGCTTCTCCCATGGAAATGTGTGAAAAAACTTTAGAAAATTCTGTTATTACTGAGGTCTCATAGGAGACTGTGATTAAAAATAATAAAAAGGAGAAATATGAGTTTCTATCCAGATCACTATTTTTTTTAATCCAACAAGTGATGAGAAAAATTATGTGAACCCATGAATTTACCCTGAGTTATGATTGTATTATATGAACCCCGGCCAACAATATCCTATACTAGCTTTGGCTTACTTAAAATTCTGCCTCTTGGGTATAAACACACATCTAAAATGGACTTAGCTCACTTTCTTTCTTGCTGGGGTCACTTTACCAGTTACTCCCAACTATTGAACTTATTTTATGTGTTCTCTTTTTTTTCCAATATTACATTCTCAAATTTTTGTCACTTGGGAGTTTCTGTGATGGTTTTACTACTCAATTCAAGATTTGTAATTACAGTCAACTCTTATGGCTAATAAGATGCTAAGATGAGCTAATAGAGTTTTGCTTTTTCTTTTACTTAATATTAATGGGAATTTCCTGGTTAGAGTGGACAATGTCCATGCATTTGCAAGTAATGTTGGGCCTATGAAGGAAGGGTTGTATTTTTCCATAAACTATCTCCATGTAGTAGAAATGCCTGATAGTGCACTATGGCTGTGATCTTTGGATCCAAGTAACTCAGATGGAAGGAGTAATGTTTTTAGCAATGTGAGAAAGATGTTTTTAAATTTCCACTACGAAAAAGAACAGATGCTAATAATAAATACATGGAAACTGAGTATTTGTGTTCAATGCCAAGTGGATCATTTTATCAATTGTATTTTTTTTCAATAGAATACATTGGGTCCTTTAGTGCCAGAGTGTATAACTATGAAATCTATACTCTGTAATGATGGGAAGGCTCACTCTCTGTTCAAATTGACTAAAAAAGCCAGTGCCAGTGGATATTTGAGTCTCATGGAATTATCCTTTATTGTGCATTAGGTGGACAGAAAAGAAAAAGGATTTAGAAGGAAGAGTGAGTCTTTACTACGTGAGTCTTTGAGAAGTATGAATGCTGGCTGATTCTTGATTCTAGTTAAGAGCAGTGCTTTGAAAGATTAATTTAAGAGTAATCTGCTTCAAACATTTATGATAGTAGATAGAGTCTTGGGGTGGATTCTATAAATGAAAAATATTTTTTTTATAGTTATAAAAATTACTGATTTACAATTTGGAAGTTACAAAAATAGCAGTTTAACTTGAATCCATGGATGAATATAATATATTATGAGATCCATGTTTCTTTTTATTTTTCTTGACATTACAATCATAAATATGGTATTCTCTAATTGTTGTTAGGAATCAACTACCAGATTACAACACTGATGCAATTTCTACAATTAATTAGATCAAATGAATATATCAAATTAAGTACAAGTTCAGGTATACTGAAATGTTTATTTTCTTGACAGACATTTGGATGTTAAAATATTCCCTAAACATGAATACTTAGTTTTATAAGCTTTCTATTTAGAGTAGAGAGGTATGAGGGTCAGATACTTTTGCTTTTTACAGAGAGTGAAAATTTGCTATAATTATATACTATTGTAGCTGAAGAGACACTTTTACTGAAAGCATAGAGATAATCTTAGTTTTTAAATTTTGAATTAAATATATAGGTAAGCTGAGTGTTTGTTAACTTTAAATCAATTTAAAGTATATACATTTGGAGAAATTTCCATAATCATAAATTTGTTAGGAAAGATTTAGCTTCATTTAGGACAGAAAAATTGCACTTTTAAGACTTATAAAAATCTATGACATGGAAAATAATTATTACTTTGGCTGTTTATATACATTCCATGACAAATGCTTTGTTGTAATCTGAGAAAAAAGTGAGGGAATTACACACAGCCATGTGACTACAAAGGATGCCCTCTAAGGTAGTTCATATGTTTGAAGGACATAATGGAAAACAGGAGAAATAAGTGAGAATGAACTTGGAAGAATCGTGCCATTTTCAAGTGGTAATTGACCGTGGACGAAGATAAAAAAAAAAAAAAAAAAAGAATATGAGAATGATTTCTAGCTGTTGATTAAGAAAAATTGCTTTCTAGGGGAAGTTAACACCATGGGGAGAGAGACACTGGACACTTATTTACTATGTACTTACTATGTTTAAAGGTTTTAGTCTGTTCTTTCATTTAATTCCTCCGAGCACTGCAGGTAAGGTAGGTATTTTATAGATGAAAAAGTGGAAGCTCTGAAAGATGCCTAATTTACCTCAGTTACTATAATGAGGATCTGATAGTGCTGGGTTAGAATCCAGGTTTATTTGGTTCAAAGCTCATGTTCTTATTCATGACATGTAAAATTGTACACACAATTGAAAACAATTGCAACTATACAAAGTTTTGTTATACTTGAATTATTTTATATTATTTATCTTTTAAGAATTATTTCTGAATTTTTCAATTTAATTTACTATAATTTCAGTAACTTTTTTGATAGTACTACTGGTTTAAATAGCAATATTGCTTACTGTAGGGTTTTTACCTCCAGATTCTTCATGCCTGAGTTCTTTCTTTTTCTTACACTTCAGTGAAGTATAATTGACAAATAAAAATTGAAAATATTTAAAGTGTACAACATAATTTTTATGTATGTATAGTGTATATAAAAATGATCACTACAGTCAAGCTATTTAACATATTCACCACATCACATAGTTACTATTTCTTTTTGTAAATGGTGAGAACTTTTAAGATCTACACTCTTAGCAAATTTCAATACAGTAATATCAACTGTAATCACCATGCTGTACATTAGTTCTCCATAATTTATTTATTCTGCATTATTTATTTATTCTGAAACTTTGTGCCCTGCCACGCCCCTCCCCCCAACACTCTGGCAACCACCATTCTACTCTCTGCTTCTATAAGTTTCACACAGGATTTTTTTCTTTTTTAAGACTGAAGAATATTCCTCTGGGGTGTGTGTGTGTGTGTGTGTGTGTGTGTGTGTGTGTGTGTGTGTGTGTGTAGGAAGGCATTCTCCGGGAAATAGTCTTCCTCCTGCCTTCCCCAAGTCTGTAGTCATTACCCCACTGTTTTCTTGCCTTTAATGTTGTCTAGAAGCCAGGAGCCAATGTTCCTTACAGATAATTTTTAAACTTTTTTCTTATTCACCTGGATATTTATATAACTTTGTTTCCTTTAAATTAGAAAATATCAGTAGGTGTTTTGAGTTTTTGTCCCTTAATTTTTTTCCCTGAAATATGGTTATGCACCAGTGGGCAACCTGAAGATTCTGATTTTTCATTTATTTTTAATCTAAAAAGTTTTCTTAAGTTGTATTTTTAGTTATTGCTTTTTCCATGCTTTAGTTTTCCCTCCTGTATTTAAAAATTACATATTGGATCTATCTCTAATATTTGATTTATCATAATACTGAAAGAGGCATCAGAAATAGTACAAATAGTTTCTACAAAGTCAAGAATGGTGGACTATAGACATGAATTGGTAAACCTAGTTTTGATTACTTTTGACCAACCTGTTGAGGGGTGTGAAGAAAGTGATTATTAAAGGAAAAACTGGTTATTATGAAAGAAACTGATCATTAAACAGACTTTATATGGATTTAAGAAAGAATAGGCTTAGCACTTCTACTTACCAGAATAAGATCACTTTAGCAAATCATGTCAAAATTAGCTCATTTTAAAATTTGGAATAGTTTAGTAGATTTTAAGATAAGGTTTTAAAAAAATTTACATAATATACATATAGAAAAGCACAAAAATTATAAATCTTTGAATGTCACAAGTGAACATACTCAGGTCAAGAAAGACAGTGCTGGTGGTGTCCCTCTGAGTCACTGTCTATCATCTTCTACTCTAAAACTACTTCTCTGACTTACAACATGTAGATTAGTTTTGCTTGCTTTTGAGCTTGTTATAAATACGTATTCATTTCTCTGTGCCTGGTTTCCTTCACTCAACATTACGGTTGTGGGATTCTTCTTTGTTGTATTGCTGCAGAAATTATTAATTTTCTTTGCCATTACATGACATTTCGTTGAATGAAATTATTATGACATGTTTATCTATTGATAAATATTTAGGTATTTTTTTAGTTTGGAGTTGTTATGAATAACACTGACATGAATGCCCTTATACATATCTCTTGATGCACATACCTGTGTGTATACTTCTGTTAGTATGCACCTGGGTTATATACCTTCAACATTATTAGATTAATGCCAAACAGTCTTTCAAAGTGCTGTTTACATATCCTCCAGGTGTCTATGAGGGTTCCAGTTTTTCCTCATTTTTGCAAACACCTGGTATCTTCAATCTTTTCAATTTTAACACATTTGGTAGGTTTATAGCATTATCTCATTGTGTTTTTTTTTTTTTTCTTTCTTTCCTTTTTGTCTTTTTTCGTGACTGGCAACGGATCGCAACCCTCAGTGTCGCGCCCGTACCGGACCGGGACCGGCAATGGGATTGCAACCCTCGGTGTTGCGCCCGCACCTCGCTCAGCCAGTGAGCGGCTGGTCTGTATGTGGGATCCGAACCCTCGGCGGGAGCGCCGCCACACTCCCAAGCAGCGCACTGTAGCAGTGCACCACCGGGCCAGCCCCCCATTGTGGTTTTAATTCGTATTACTTTAATAACCAATGAAGCTAGCAACTTTTCAAATGGTTTTCAGCCATTTGAATATCTTCTAAGTAATGGCTGAAATATTCTGATTATTTAAAAAAATGAATTAAATAGTATTTTCTTATTGATGTTTAAGAGCTCTATATGACATTTGTATAGCACACCAAATATTTTTTCCTACTTTATATCTTGCATTTTTACTTAGTGGCATTTTTTCTTAAATGGAAGTAGTTAATTTAATGTAATCTTTACTTTATGATTTCACCTTCTCATCCAATTTTTTTTACAAAAGGTCTTTTCATATCTCAATGTTATAAAAATATTCTTCTGCACTACATTACCTCCTGGGTCATATGTAGATCAATGCTGTACTTGGAATTGCTTTCTATGTTGTTGTGAGGAGGGTGTCAATTTTCTTTTTTTGTCTCCACATGACACACAAGTGAACCAGCACCATTTATTTAAGTCTTGTCTTTTCTCCACTACACTGTATTGCCACCTTTGTCACAAGTTGAGAGCCATCTATACCTTCATCTGAACTCTATTCTGTTCCATTTTTTTTAGTTGTACTTGTATATCCTATCACTGATACCAGATTATCTTAATTAATATAGCTTTAAAATAACTCTTGATATATTGTGGTATAAGTTGGCTTATGCTGTTCTTTCTCAAGATTTCCCAGTATAGTTTGGTCCTTCATGTTTACATAAATTTTAGAATTAGCTACTGAATTCCCATAAAAAATCTGGCCTGGATGTTGATTGAAATTGTGTTGAGTATATAAATCAGTTTGGAAGAACTGGTATTTTTAAAACATTACATCTTCTAAGTCATTTACATGATATAAGCCTCTTTCCGTTTAGATCTTCTTCAAATTATTTATCTATGTGTTTTTTAATTAATAAGTTTTATTTTTTAGAGCAGTGTCAGGTTTACAGCAAAATTGAATGGAAAGGATGGTGAGTTTCTGTACACCCTCTGTCCCTACACATGTGTAACCTTCTCCACTATGAACATCCTTCACCAGAGTGGTACATTTGCGACAATTGATGAATTGGTAACACCTAAAGTCCATAGTTTACATTAGAGATTCTTGGTGTTATGCATACTATAGGTTTTGATAAATATATCCATTATAGTATCATATAGAATAGTTTCATTGCCCTAAAAATCCTCTGTGCTCTGCCTACTTATCTCTCCCTCCCACCTAACCCCCGGCAACCACTGACCCTTTTACTGTTTCCATACATAGTTTTGTCTTTTGCTGCAAACTGTCATCTATGTGACAATATAGATGCAATTGTACAGTTTGCAGCATTTTCAGATTGGCTTCCTTCACTTGGTAGTATGCCCTTAAGTTTCCTCCATGTCTTTTCATGGCTTAAAAGATCATTTATTTTTAGTGCTGAATGATATTCCATTGTCTGAAGGTGCCTGTGTATTTACCCGTTCACCTGCTGAATGACATATTGGTTGCTTCCTGGTTTGGGTGATTATGAATCAGGCTGTTGCAAACACCCTGTGAATGTTTCGTGTGAACGTAAGCTTTCAACTCTTTTGACTAAATACCAAGGAGTACAAATGCTGGAGAATAGGGTAAAAGTAGGTTTAATTTTGTAAGAAACCTCACAACTGTCTTCCGAAGTGTACCATTTTTGCATTGAATAAATGAGAGTTGCTGCTGCATCACATCCTTGCCAGCATTTGAACACATGTCAGTGTTCTGAATTTTGGCCACTGTGTAGTGGCATTCCCATTGTTGTTTCAATTTGCATCCCTGTTGGCAGATGATGTAGAACATCTTTTTATATACTTAGTTGTCATCTGTATATTTTACTTGGTGATATAACAGGGGTCTGTTAAAGTCTTTGGCCTGTTTTTAAAAAATTGAAACACAATTGATTATACATATTTGTGGGGAACATAGTTGAAATATCAATACCTGTGCACACTGTGTGATGATCAAGTCAGCATAATTAGCATACTCATCATTACAAAATGTAATCATTTCTTTGTATTGAGGACATTTGATTCCCTCTCTTCTAAGTATTTGATAATTTGCAGTAAATTAATGTTAAGTACAAGTGCCTAGCTAATTGTATATCAATAAAACTTATTTTTCCTAACTAGCTGTTTTGTGTCTATTAACCAATTTCTCACTATCCCTCTCGTATTCCCCATTCTCGCCTCTAGTAACCTCAGTTCTGTTCTCTTCTGAAAATTCAATGTTTTATTATGATTGTTGTTTTCCCTCCCTCCCTCCTTCCCTCCCTCCCTCCCTCCCTTCCTTCCTTCCTTCCTCCCTTCCTTCTCCCCCAATTATGAGTGAGGATATATGGTATTTCTCTTTCTGTGCCTGACTTATTCCACATAACGTAATTTTCTCCAAGCTTATAATATTGTTGCAAATGGCAGAATTTCATTCTTTTTTATGGCTGAGTACTATTGCATTGTCTATATATACCATATTTTCCTTATCCAATCATCATCGATAGATATGAAGATTGGTTCCGTATCTTGACTAATGTAAACAGGGCTGCAATAAACATAGAAGTGTGGGTCCCTATTCAACATGATGATTTCTATTCTTTATTTTTTATTTTTTATTTATTTATTTTTTTCATTAAATTTTTATTTTGTCAATATACAATGTATATGATTATTATGGCCCATCACCGACACCTCCCTCCCTCCTCCCCCTCTCCCCTACCCCCCAAGAATGTCCTTTCCGTTTGCTTGTTGTAACAACTTAAAAAAGGTATAGTTGTTATATATTCTTCCCCCCCCCCCGGTTTTTTTTTGTGTGTGTATGTGGGTGAATTAATTTGTTTATTTTTTTTAGCTCCCACCAATGAGTGAGAACATGTGGAATTTCTTTTTCTCTGCCTGACTCGTTTCACTCAATATTATTCTCTCAAGGTCCATCCATGTTGTTGCAAATGGCAGTATTTCATTCGTTTTTATAGCTGAGTAATATTCCATTGTGTAGATATACCACATTTTCCATATCCACTCATCCGATGATGGACATTTGGGCTGATTCCAACTCTTGGCTATTGTAAAGAGTGCTGCAATGAACATTGGGGAACAGGTATACCTTCGACTTGATGATTTCCATTCCTTTGGATATATTCCCAGCAGTAGGATAGCTGGGTCATATGGTAGATCTATCTGCAACTGTTTGAGGAACCTCCAAACCATTTTCCATAGGGGTTGCACCATTATGCATTCCCACCAACAATGTAAGAGAGTTCCTTTTTCTCCGCAACCACGCCAGCATTTATCGTTCAGCGTCTTTTGGATTTTAGCCATCCTAACTGGGGTGAGATGGTATCTCAGTGTGGTTTTGATTTGCATTTCCCGGATGCTGAGTGATGTTGAGCATTTTTTCATATGACTGTTGGCCATTTGCATATCTTCTTTAGAGAAATGCTTACTTAGCTCTTTTGCCCATTTTTTAATAGGGTTGCTTGTTTTTTTCTTGTAAAGATGTTTGAGTTCTTTATATATTCTGGATATTAGTCCTTTGTCAGATATGTATTTTGCAAATATTTTCTCCCTTCTTTTGGATATATACTCAGTAGTAGGATTGCTGGATCATTGGTAATGCTATCTGAGTTATATGATAAAGCCTCATACCATTTTACATAATGGCTGTTCTAATTTACATTCCTATCAACAGTGTATAAGTGTTCCTTTTTCTCTAAATCCTTGACAGCATTTGTTATTCTCTGTCTTTTTGACAGGGAATGGTTTGTCTACATGGGGTAACATAATATCTCAGTGTAGTTTGGATTTGCATTTCCATGATGATTAATGATACTGATCAGTTTTTTATGTACCTGTTGACCAATTGTATGTCAACTGAGAAATATCTATTCATCTCCATTGCTGATTTTTAATTGGATTATTTGTTTTTTACTATTAAGTTGTTCAAGTTGTTATATATTCTGGATATTAATCCCTGATTAGATGCATGGTTTGCAAATATTTTCTCCCATTCTGTATGTTATCTTTTCACTCTGTTGTTTGTTTCTTTTACTGTACAGAAACTTTTTAGTTTGATGTAATCTCATTTGTTTATTTTTCCTTTTGCTATCTGTGCATTTGGGGTCTTACTCATAAAGTCTTTGCCCAGTCCTACTTCCTGAAATGTTCCCCATATATTTTCTTCTAGGTGTTTTATAGTATTGGGTATAACATTTAAGTCTCTAATCCATTTTGAGTTGATTTCGGTATATGGCAAAATGTAGTGGTCTACTTACATTTTTCTACATATGGATATCCAGTTTTCAAGCACCATTTATTGAGGAGCTTTCCTTTTTCCAAGGTATGCTCTTGGCACCTTTATCATGGTCAGTTGGTTATAAGTATGGATATATTTTGGGATTCTTTACCTGTTGCATTGGTCTGTGGGTCTTTTTTTTATGCCACTATCATGACGTTTTGGTTACCATAGCTTTGTATAATTTGAAGTAAGGTAGTGTAATGCCTCCAGCTTTATGTTTTTTGCTCAGGGTTGCTTTGGCTCTTCAGAGTCTTTGGTTGTTCCACATGTATGTTAGGATTGTTTTTCTATTACTATGAAGAATGTCATTGGTGCTTTGATGGGGATTGCATTGAGTCTGTAGATCACTTTTGGTGGTATGGACATTTTCACAACATTAATTCTTCCAATCCATGAACATGGAATTCCTTTCCATATTTTTGTCCTCTTCAATTTCTTTCATCAGTGTTTTGTAGTTTTCA
The DNA here is from genome assembly GCF_000696425.1 of Galeopterus variegatus. Taxonomy (NCBI): domain Eukaryota; kingdom Metazoa; phylum Chordata; class Mammalia; order Dermoptera; family Cynocephalidae; genus Galeopterus; species Galeopterus variegatus. The sequence continues at coordinate 106,181 of NW_007728933.1, forward strand.
TTGTAGATATCTTTCACCTTCTTGGTTAAATTTATTCCTAGGCATTATTATTTTGGTAGCTATTATAAATGGTCTTGCTTTCATGATTTCTTTTTCTGCTAGCTCATTGTTGGTAAATAAAAATGCTATTGATTTTTGCATATTGATTCTGTATCCTGCCACTTTACTAAATGTGCTCTAAGAGTTTTTTGTTTGTTTGCTTAGTCTTTAGGTGTTTCTATATATAGGATCATGTCATGTGCAGACAGGGATAGTTTGACTTTGTCTTTTTGAATTTGGATGTACTTTATTTCTTTCTCTTGCCCAGTTGCTCTGGCTAGTACTTCCAAAATTATGTTAAATAGGAGTGGTGAGAGTGGGCATCCTTGTGTTGTTCCTTTTCTTAAAGAAAAAGCTTTCAGCTTTTCCCCATTCATGATGATATTGGTGGTGGGTTTTTTTTTTAATATGGCTTTTATTATGTCAAGATACTTTTATGCCTAATTTGTTGAGAGTCCTATCATGAAGGATGTTAAATTTTGTCAAATGCTTTTTCTGCCTCTATTGGGATGATCATATAGTTTTTGTCCTTGATTTTGTTGATGTGGTGTATCCCATGTATTGATTTGCATATGATGAATCATCCTTGCATCCCTGGGATGAATCCCACTTGATCATGGTGAATGATATTTTGGATGTGCTGTTGAATCCATTTGCTAATATGTTGTTGAGCACTTTTGCATCTATGTTCATTGAGGATATTGACCTGTAATTCTTTTTTTTTTGTTGTTGTTTCTTTGTCTATTTTAGGTATCAGGGTGATGCTGGCCTCATAGAATGAAGTTGGGAAAATGGCCTCTGCTTCAATTTTTTGGAATAGTTTGAAAAGGATTGGTGTTCATCCTTAAAGGTTTGGTAGAATTTGGCAGTAAAACAATCAGTTCCTGTTGCTTGTTATTGGTCTGTTCAGGTTTTCTATTTCTTCTTGGTTCAGTCTTGGTAATTTGGATGTGTCCAGAAATTTGGCCATTTCCTCCAGGTTTTCAAATATGTTGGTGTGTACTTGTTTATAATAATCTCTAATGATTCCTTGTATTTTTGCAGTATCAGTTGTAATATCTCCTTTTTAATTTCTGATTTTTCTTGTTGTACAGAAATTTATCCATTTTCTCCAGGTTTTCATATTTGTTGGCATATACTTGTTTATAATAGCCTTTAATGATTCCTTGTATCTTTGTGGTATTGGTTGTAATGTCTCCTCTGCCATTTCTGATTTTTGTTATTTGGGTCTTCTCTCTTCTTCTTCTTTTTTTTTGTTAACCTAGCTAATGGTTTGTCTATTTTATTTATCTTCTCAAAATACCAACTTTTTGTTTCATTGATCTTTTGTGTCTTTTTTTCTCTATTTTATTTAGTTCTGCTCTAATCTTTATTATTTCTTTCCATCTACTAATTTTGGAATTGGATTTGGAATTGGAATTGGATTGGTGTAATGTTAGGTGTTTATTTGAAGTCTTTCTACTCTTTTAATGTAAATATTTATTGTGATAAAATTCTCTCTCACTACTGCTTTTACAGTATCCCATAGGTTTTGATATGGTATGCTTTTATTTTCATTCTTTTCAAGAAATTCTTTGATTTCCTGCTTATTATTTTTTTTGACCAATATGTCATTCAGTAGCATGTTGTTATTGATTTCTAGCTTCATTCCATTGTGGTCTGAAAAGATACTTGAAACTAGTTTGATTTTTAAAAATTTGATAAAACTTAATTTGTATTCTAACATGTGCTGCATCCTGGAGAATGTTCCATGTGCTGATGAGAAGAATGTATATTCTGTAGTTGTTGGATGTGATGTTTGTAGATATCTGCCAGGTCCAGTTGGTCTAAAGTGTAGTTTAAAACCTGTGTTCCTCTGTTGATTGGTTGCCTAGATAACATGTTCAATTTTGAGAAAGGAGTGTTGATGTCCCTAACTATTATTGCATTGGGGTCTATCTCTCTCTTTAGTTTTAATAACATATCCTTTGTAAATCTGTGTTCTCCAATGTTGGGTGCATATATATTTATGATAGTTATATTCTGTTGCTGGGTAGAGCCCTTTATTATTATATAATGACAATCTTTGTGTCTTTTTACAGTATTTGGTTTAAAGTCTATTTTATCCAATATAAGAATAACTTGTCCTGCTCTTTTTGGTGTCATTTTGTTTGGTATATCTTTTCCCATTACTTTGTTATTAGTCTATTTGAGTCTTTATAAGTGAAGTGCATTTCTTATTGGCAGCATACAGTTGTGTTTAGTTTTTTAATCCATTCGACCAGTCTATGTCTTTTGAGTGGATAATTCAAACCATTTTCATTTAGGATTGTTATTGAAACTTATTGTCTTACTCCTGGAATTTTATTGAGTTTTTTATATTGATGTTTTGTATATCTTTTCTTTATTTATTTCCCTTTTTTTTGTTTGTCTTCATTGTTTGTTGGTTTTTGCAGTAGTAAGATAGAGTTTTATTTTCTTCCTCATTTGCTTATCTGCTCTACCACTGGGTTTTATTCTTCCTTGTGTATTCATGATGGTGACTATCATTTTCTGTATTGAAGATGTAGGACTCCCTTGAGGATTTCTTGTAGGGATGGCCTTTTGGTAGTGAACTCCTGCAGTTTTTATTTGTCTGGGAAATACTCTATTTCTTCTTCATTTCTGAAGGATAGCATTGCTGGGTATAGTAGTCTTGGCTGGCAGTTTTTTCTTTCAGGACTTTGAACATATCATCCCATTCTCTCCTGGTCTGTAGTTTCTGCTGGAGAATAGACAATTAATTTGATGGGAATTCCTTTATAGGGGATTTGATGTTTTTCTCTTGCCATCTTTGTTTTTTTTTTTTTTTTTTTTTTTTTTTTTTTTTTTTTTTTTTTTTTTTTTTTTTTTTTTTTTTTTTTTTTTTTTTTTTTTTTTTTTTTTTTTTTTTTT
>NW_007728933.1:109256-117538 GCF_000696425.1 Galeopterus variegatus
AAAAAAATTTATTTGGGGGGAATTCTTTTTGGGGGGTTTTTTTTTTTTTTTTTTTCCCTTTTTTTTTTTTTTTTTTTTTTTTTTTTTTTTGTCTTTTGTCTTTTTTCCGTGTCCGGCAACGGATTGCAACCCTCAGTGTTGCCCCCGTACCGGACCGGGGACCGGCAACGGGATTGCAAGCCTCGGTGTTGCTCCCGTGCCTCGCTCAGCCAGTGAGCGGGAGCCGGTCTGTATGTGGGATCCGAACCCTCGGACGGGAGCGCCTCCGCGCTTCCCAAGCGGCGCACTATCCAGTGCGCCACCGGGCCGGCCCCTCTCTTGCCATCTTTGGATTCTCTCTTTGTCTTTGATTTTTGAGAGTTTGACTACAGTGTGGTTCTGAGAGGACCATTTTGGGTTGAATCTGTTTGAGGATCTTGGACCTCTTGGATCTGGAAGTCCATAAGTCTCCCAATACCTGGGAAGTTTTCAGTTATCATTTTGTTGAGTAGGTTTTCAATGCATTTTCTTTACTCCTTTTCTTCTAGATTAGGATGTTTGTATGCTTACATTTGTCCCATAAATCTTGTAGGTTTTTAAAAAATTTTTTTCAATTCTTTTTTTCTGTTCTTTTGTTGGTCTGTGTTATTTCAAATAGCTTTTCATTGAGAACAGGAATTCTTTTCTGCTTTCTCTAGCCTGTTACTTAAGCTCTTGATTGTATTTTTTATTTCCTTGAATTAATGCTTCATTTTATAGCAGTTCTGTTGCTGTCTTTTTGTTCCCCCCAGATATCTATTGCTTTGTTAAATTGCTCCTTCAGATCCTGTTTTGTTTTTCTCATTTTTTTAAGTGTTGTCTATCTGAGTTTTCTTGTATCTCATTGAGTTTACTAAAGGTTGTTGCTTTGAATTCCTTTTCAGTCATTTCATAGGTTTTCTGCTGTTGGGGGTCTGATACTACAGTCTCACTGCATTCTTTTGGTGGTGTCATATTTTCTGTGTTCTTTTTTTGTATTATTTCTATGATCCCTATGTTGATGATCATTACCTTGATCTTATTCAGTGTCAGAGTTTTCTGTGATTCTCTCTGTGGCCTAGTGCTGGAGCCCTTGGTAGCTCCTTACTGAAGTGAGTGACACTGGGTTGGGTTGTCAAGATTGTGGGCAAGATCTTGAGTTCTTCTGGGTACTCTTTTTCTCCTTGGCTGAGCTGAGCAACCATGAGTGGACTTGCCGGCACCCTGGATAGTGTACATGACCCTGATTGGTATACTGGGGTGATATGAAGCTCTTCAGCTTAAATGAGTGATGCTGTGTGGGGTTTCTTGGAGATGAGATTAGGTCCTTAGGCTTTGAGGGAGACAGTGAAGTGCTAAGCAGCCCCTCAGCTAGAGCTGGTGACTCAATGGTGTCACTGGGGCTCTGGGTAAAGCCCTATATACTTCAGGAAGACATTGAGGTACACCATAGCTTTTCTGTTGAAGTGCATAACACTGAGTGAGGTCTCTTGATTTGTGGATGGGGCCCTGTACTCTCAAGAGGGGAACTGAGTTGCTCTGCAGCACCACTACTGAAGTAGGACATTCTGGGTAAGATGTTAGCAGTTTGGAATGGAACTTTTCACCCCCCAGAGGAATGCTGAGGCCTTCTGTAGCTGTTCAGCTTGAGTGGCCATTCTGAGTGAGGCTGCTGCAGTTGTGTACAGTCCCTTGTGACCCTGTGAAAGGAACTGGGACACTTTGGAGCTCCTCAGCTGGGGTGGGCTTATCAGCTGTTTTTTCTCTTTTGTTCTTTCTTTCTTTTCTTTGTTTTAAAAATATGGATTGTGCCCTTGGTGTTGTAACTAAAAACCCCAAGATCTTCTACATTTTCTCCTATGTTGTCTTCTAGGAGTTTTATAGTTTTGGGTTTTACAGTTAGGTTTGTGATCCATTTTCACTTAGTTTTTGTGAAGGGTGTAAACTTTTAATTGATTCTTTTTTTTACATGTGGATGTCAAGTTGTTCCAACACGATTTGTTGAAAAATAGTCTTTTTTTCCCCATGGGTTATTTTCATTGATTTTCCAATGTTGAACCAACCTTGAATGCCTGGACTAAATCTCACTTGATCATGATGTCGAATTATTTTTTTTACATTGTTGGATTTGATTTGCCAATATTTTGTTGAGGATTTTTGCATATATGTTAATAAGAGATATTGGTCTATAGTTTACTTTTTTGTCATGTTTCTGTCTGCTTTTGGGGTTAGGGTAATGTTGGCCTCATTGAATTAGTGAGGAAGTATATGCCTCTGCTTCAATCTGCTAAAAGCAATTGTAGATAATTGGCATAATTTCTTTCTTAAATGTTTGGCAGAGTTCACCAGTAAACCCGTCGGGTATGGGTGCTGTATATTGGAAGGTTGTTAGTTATTGATTTAATATTTTAATAGAGCTAGGCCTATTCATATTCTCTATTTCTTCTTTTATAATTTTGGCAGATTGTGTATTTCAAGGAATTGGTTGATTATATCTAGGTTATCAAATTGGTGGGCATGGAGTTTTTCATAGTGTTTCTTAATTATCCTTTTGATGTCCATGGGCTCTGTAGTGGTGCCCCTTCTTTCATTTCGGATATTAGTAATTTGCATTCTCTCTCTATTTTGTTAATTAGGCTGCCTTATCAAAGAACCAACTTTTGATTTCTGTTGGCTTTTTCTATTGAGTTCCTATTTTCAATTTCATTGATTTCTGCTCTAATTTTCAATATTGTCTCTTCTTCTGTTTACTTTGGATTTAATCTGCTCTTCTTTTTCTAGTTTCCTAAGGTAAAAGCTTAGGCAACTGGTTTCAGATATTTCTTCTTTTCTAATATATGCATTCAATGTGATAAATTTCTCTTTAAGCACTATTTGTGCTGTATCCCACAAGTTTTGATAAGTTGTATTTAAATTCTCATTTGGTTCAATGTACTTTAAAAATTTTTTTTGAGATTTCTGCTTTGACCCATTGGTTATTTAGAGATATATTGTTTAATCTCTGAATAATTTGTGATTTTCCAGCTACCTTTCTGTTATTGAGTTCTAGGTTAATTCTGTTTTGGTTGGATAAAAGACATATGATTTCTATTCTTTAAACATTTTTTAAGGTCTGTTTTATGGCTGTATTAGTCCATTTTGCTATAACAGAATACTCACGACAGGGTAATTTATAAAGAGCAGAGGTTTATTTGGTTTACGATTCTGTGACAGATGCATCTGGTGCAGGGCTTGGGCTGCTTCTACTCATGGTGGAAAACGGCAGCCAGCAGCAGGTACAAGCAGATCACACGGCAAGAAGAAGCAAGAGAGAGAGAGGGGAGGTGCCAGCGTCTTTTAAACAACCAATTCTCACAGGAACTTATACAGCAAGATCTTACTCAAGTCCCCCTTCCCCAGGGAGAGAATTAATCCACTCATGAGGGATCCACCCCTATGACTCAAACATCTTCCAACACTGCCACATTGGGGATCAGATTTCCATATGAGTTTTGGTAGGGACAACACATCCAAACTCTATCAATGGCCCAGAACATAGTCTATCTTGGTGAATGTTTGATGTGAGTTTGAGAAACATGTGTATTTTGTGTTTGTTGGGTAAGATAGTCTGAAGGTGTCTATTATATCCAGTTGATTTATGATATTGTTAATTTCAATGATGTTCTTATTGACTTTTTTTCCTGCTAGATTTGTCCACTTCTGATGGAGGAGTGTTGAAGATGACGTATGTATAACATTTTACCAGACATAGATGTCTCAAAAAAGGAGAGATAATTAATGCACTGAATTACAGAATCAAGATAAAGAAATAGAGCGATGGTTTGTGATCATTAGATGAATGTAGTAGTCTAAAATTTAATGGCAATAAATACAAATCTTGGTTTTCAGATAGAATTAGCATAGCAATATATTATATAAAAATTATGAAAATTTTATCAGTCCACATGATTATTATTCAACTATAAGGGCCAAAATTATGAGCTCATTCCTAAATATAGCTAATAAAACTTACTTTATGGTGTTTATATCAGTGCATTATTAATTCAACTATTTTATAGAAGAGTTGAATCTCATTTTTATCTCCATTAATTATTTTCAAAAATGTTAATTAGACACCTACTAGGGGGACAAGGCAGAATCTGCAGTTCAGAGGTGCTGTAAAGATATGTCAAATATCATATTCTAAACAAAATTACTTTCCAGCAGGAACTAATATTATTTACTCCAAATAACTATAATACAAGACTAATAAGTTTTGAGTCTATGAAAAGAAACAGAGATATTGAAAAATTGCTGTTGTGTTTTCATGATCGAGATATTATTACTTCGAGCCATGTGAGTTAGAGAAGACTTCATCAAGGAGGCACCATTTTACGTGGTGTTGAAAAATTTAAAAATTGGACATGAGGAATAGAAGGCAGGACATTCTAGGCTGCATGGTGGAATGGGAAGAGGATATTCTTTGCAGTCAGAAAGACACCCTATTCAATTCCTGGTTTCACTAACTAGCTGGTAGTAATTATTTGACTCAGATTTTAAGAGCATGCTTTGAATCCTCATTATCTAATTCTATCATACCACATAGTTCATATCCTAAATCAGTGTGAATCTTTAAAGGAAAGAACTCATAAGCTCACAGTACAATGTCGTGTTTTAAGAAACTGTGTAAAACCCCTTCATGTATAAGTTTGATCCAATGATCATCTTGCTTTCTGTTAAGAAAAGCTAGAAACATCACTGTCTTCTTTCTAGATAGCAACAACTTATCTTCTGTGGTAAAAATTTGCCAAGTAATTGTCTCAATCTGGAAAGGGATAAAGGTAATTTAAAAGTTCATCAAGCTATCAAATTCTTGTAATGAAAATCTCTCTGTTTCCTTTATGTCTACTAAATTACTAAAAGATGATCATACATTTTATTTGGGACCAGAGAAATAACTGTTTTCTGCCCTATTAATCCTGCATAATTAAATGTAATACTGACACAATAAATATGTTAATATAAGTTGTCTCAGTTTCCTTTTTATAATGTTATTTTAATTCCAAATACTTTTGGACATTCATGTTCCTATAGCATATTTTTTTTTCTAATCTCGGCTTTTATTTGGGGGGGGGGGTGAAGTTAGTTTCCTTTATATAATTTCTCTATTCTCAATTTGAGATGCCCTCAAAAAGCAACCATTCCAGGTTGGCTTGGTAAAACAAGAGACGTAATGATAGCAAAACATCCTAAAATATGGATCCTGGTGTTTGTGCTCCTTTATTAATCTGAATTTGGGATGGCTTAGTAATATATGTTCTCTGGCTTAAACAGGGAGGAGGAAGAAAAGAGAGGGTGAAACTCAGTGTTGTCCATGCATGAAATTGGCTTTTGTAATTGGCTTTGGTGGTACCAAGGTACTAAACTACATGGCTTCACTGAATGTGGGACTGAGGTGAGATGGGTATGCAGTAATTAGCCAGTGACTTTTTTGACATAGCTCAGCACTTATTACTGTTTCTCTCATTGCTCTGTTTGAAATCAATGACCTTTAAACTGAAATATTTCATTGTACCTCTTACAACTGCTCCCTTTCCACCTTTATTTTACATTAAAAAAATTACAAAATAAAAACAACAACAAAAAGTGATTTAAAGTATGGAGAATACTTACACATCCATGGAAGAGGATTTAACTTAAGAATTTAACCTTAAGAATTGCAACCTGAGCCATGTATGGTCAAGGTGGGAGTTTATATCCTCATTTCTTACAAGATTTGTTAGATATAATTTATACTTAAACCAAATTTTTTTTTTTTTGTGGCAGGTTGGGCAGTGGGGTAGGGGGGAGTTGGTTAAATTATCTAAAAGAAAAATAGAAACTCTGAAAGGAAAGGAAAAAAGATTCTTCCAATGTAAATGATCTTTTGCTCTCATTTTGCCATAAGGCATGCAGATTGGATTGGTTTTAAAAACCAGACATTACAGATAAGATTCAACTTATAATTATTTTAAAATCGTTTTTATAGGATATTTCATCTATAGTGCACTAAAATTGTCCTACTTCCCCAATGGTTTGATGCTAGACTTATGAAATCAGAATGTTTAAAGATTAGGGCCCAGGATCTCACATTTTAAATGTGATCCTAAGGTTATTAAAAAACCCAGAAATTAATGAAAACTACTGATTTAAATGGGTGATTCTGTCATAGGGAAAAAAAAAATCCTATTGGAATTATTCCACACAGAATAATGGTATCTTTTATGATTTACACTTAATTCCTGAATATTTTTATATAATGAAAAAAATGGAGAAATTTTATCAGATTTTGTGTGTGTGTGTGTGTAAAAACCAAATAGATATATAAGTTCAAGTTATCAGACATTTTCTTCTTCCTCAAAACTGTAACCATGAAAATAACTTACAACAATGGGAAACCAGTGGATGTAGCAATGTTTAAACAAATAATCAATATCACCAAGAACCAGACACGATATAGAAAAATTACAACAGAAGTGAGACTGCAGCCATGGAAATTCTGGTCTCTTGATCCACACAGATAGTGGTGGTCAGGGGTGTGATAATTTTAGGCTGAAGATGACTAAAAGCTATCCACACCCGAGGGAGGGACAGAAAGGAGCTAATGAGAACTAAATTTACTACTTGAAATTAGGGCCTTCGATGGGAATATTTCTTGCAGATAAAGAAAGTTAAAGCAAAACAAAAAGTTCATTTCAGATCATCGCTTGTGGCTACAACACATGGCAAGCTGTTTGTCCAGTAGGGAAAATTAACACAGATACCCCTTCATGATGAGGAACTAAAAAAAATTACCATAGTGTATGACTGAATTTGTGATATTCTCAAGCTCACCGAGAGACAGAAGCTGTGAAATACCATTTAATACCTGGTTTCAGACATGAGATTAGGGGCTAGGAAGAAGCCATTGCAAAATTATTAGAGGTAGGGGTGAACACAAAGGACAGAAGAATAGATTGGTGCATAGATTATTGAGAATGCATTAAAAATTCTCCCACAATAATTAAAACCACATGAAGATAATGCTAATATACAATCAGAACTGAAACTTAAATTTGCTCCACATGATAGTAATTTTATGAGACAGTCTGATAAAAACTGTAAAATAAATATATGTAAACATGCAATGAAATAAAAATAGCTTTCACTTAAAAAGAGGAAAAATTATAAAACAAAACTGGCAGAAATGAAAGAAGAATAGACGGAGATTAAAAAGAACCAATTAGAAATCTTAGGAATTAAAAAAATCACTAAAATATTAATTTAAAAATATAGTAGATGGGATAAACTCAAGAATGATTGTATTACAAAAAAGACTTGGTGAATTGGAAGGTAGTACTAATGAAAATATCCAGAATGCAGGAGAAAGAATTAAAAATTTTAAAAAATGCTATAAAGACACCTGTCATATTGCATTAGGGCCTGCCGTAATTACCTTATTTTAACCTCATTATCTTTAAAGACTCTATCTCCAAATATAGTCACATTCTGAGGTACTGGGGGTTAGAATTTCAACTTGCGATATTTGGGGGGGGGGACTCAATTTAGCTCATACAATATGGAAAATATTTTATTTTATTTTTTTAATTTAATTTTATTTTGTCAATATACAGTGTGGTTGATTATTGTGGCCCATTACTGCAACCTCCTCACTCCTCCCTCTCCCCCCTCCCTCCCAACAACCTCAAATCTGTTCACCTGTCATATCAACTTCAAGGAATTGTAATTCTTTTGTCTTCTTCCCTCCCCCCCATTTATTTGTGTATTTATTTATTTATTTTTAGCTCCCACGAATATGTGAGAACATGTGATATTTCTCTCTCTGTGCCTGATTTGTTTCACTTAATATAATTATCTCTAGGTCCATCCATGTTGTTGCAAATGGCAGTATTTTGTTCTCTTTTGTAGCTGAGTAGTATTCCATTGTGTAGATATACCATATTTTCCGTGTCCACTCATCAGATGGACAATTTGGTCTTGTTCCAACTCTTAGCTATTGGAAAGAGTGCTGTGATGAACATTGGGGAACAGGTATACCTTTGACTTGATGATTTCCATGCCTCTGGGTATATTCCCAGCAGTGGGATAACTGGGTCACATGGTAGATCTATCTGCAACTGTTTGAGGAATCCCCATACCATTTTCCATAGAGGCTGCACCATTTTGCAGTCCCACCAACAGTGTATGAGAGTTCCTTTTTCTCCACAACCTTGCCAGCATTTATCGTTCACAGTCTTTTGGATTTTAGCCATCCTAACTGGGCTGAG
>NW_007728933.1:117641-178896 GCF_000696425.1 Galeopterus variegatus
ACCAAATGCTGAGTGAGGTTGAGCATTTTTTCATGTGTCTGTTGGCCATTCATATATCTTCCTTTGTGAAATGCCTATTTAGCTCTTTTGCCCATTTTTTAATTAGGTTACTTGTTTTTTTGTTGTAAAGTTGTTTCAGTTCCTTGTATATTCTGGATATTAATCCTTTGTCAGATGTATAGTTTGCAAATATTTTCTCCCACTCTGTTGGTTGCCTTTTAACTCTGTTAATTGTTTCTTTTGCTGTGCAGAAGCTTTTTAGTTTGATATAGTCCCATTTGTTTATTTTTCCTTTGGTTGCCCGTGCTTTTGGGGTCATATTCATGAAGTCTGTGCCCAGCCCTATTTGCTGAAGGGTTTCTCCTATATTTTCGTTAATAAGTTTTATTGTTTCGGGGTGTATATGTTTTCTTTAAGAAGTTTTATTGTTTCAGGGTGTATATTTAAATCCTTGATCCATTTTGAGTTGATTTTAGTACATGGTGAGAGATATGGGTCTAGTTTCAATCTCCTGCAAATGGATAACCAGTTATCCCTTTCATCCATTTTGAGTTGATTTTAATATATGGTGAGAGGTATGGGTCTAGTTTCATTCTCCTGCATATGGATATCCTGTTATCCCAGTACCATTTGTTGAAGATGCAGTCTCTTCACCAGAGTATAGGCTTGGTGCCTTTGTGAAAGATCAGATGGCTGTAGGTGTGTGGGCCGATTTCTGGATTCTCTATTTTATTCCATTGATCAGTGTGTCTTTTTTTATGCCAGTACCATGATGCTTTGGTTATTATAGCTTTGTAGTAGAGTTTAAAGTCAGGTAGTGTTATACCTCCAGCTTTATTTTTTTTTGCTCAGAATTGCTTTGGTATGCATGGTCTTTTGTTATTCCATATAAATATCTGGATAGTTTTTTTCCATTTCTGAGAAAAATGTCATTGGAATTTTGATGAAGATTGCATTGAATTTGTACAACACTTTGGGTAATATGGATATTTTCACAATGTTGATTCTTCCAATCCAAGAGCATGGGATATCTTTCCATCTTCTTGTATCCTCTTTAATTTCTCTCAGCAGTGATTTTTCACATCCTTGGTTAACTCAATTCTTAAGTATTTTATTTTTTTGGTGGCTATTGTAAATGGGCAGGCTTTCTTGATTTCTCTTTCTGCATGTTCACTATTGGAGAATAGAAATGCTACTGATTTTTGTGTGTTGATTTTGTATCTTGCAACTTTGCTGAAATCATTTATCAACTCCAAGAGATTTTTGTAGAGGCTTAGGCTGTTCAATATACAGGATCATGTCATCTGCAAACAGGGACAGTTTGACTTTATCTTTTCCAATCTGGATGCCATTTATTTCCTTCTCTTCTTTTATTGCTCTGGCTAGTCCTTCCAACATTATGTTGAATAGGAGTGGTGAGAGGGGGAATCTTTGTCTAGTTCCTGGAAAATATTTTAAGTGCTGTCAGGGTGAAGAGAATGAGAACTCAATATAGTGTTAATAGAAATGAAAGTTGGCAAAACTGTTTTAGAGCAATTTGATAATAGTCAGCAAATTTATAGATATGCTTATCTTTCATTCATCAATTTTACTTTTAGTTATTTAGAAAAATTTTTGCACATGGGTATAAGCTGATATGTACAAGGATCTTCATTATGAGATATGGATATACTACATTACTCAATGTAAATAAAATAGGGCTATTCAAAAGTATAATGTTAATGAAAAAGTAAACTGCAGAATTTATACAGATATTATGATATCCATAGAAAAAACTTTAAAATAAATAACACTGTACTTTGCTATGTCTACATGTAGGTATAGCTTAATATCTGCATGCTTTTGTAAATGCTAAATTCTTTATATCTTGAGATACAGGGGTGAGGGAATTAGATCACGGCCGGGTACTTCGGGTGGTAGGTAGAATAACGGACTCTCAAATATGTCCTTGTTCTTATTCCCAGGACCTGTGAATATTTTACGCAGTAAAGGGAAATTAAGTTTGCAAATGAAATTAAGATTGCAAATCAACTGACCCTAAAATAGGGAAATTATCCTGGAGTATCCGGGTGGGCCCAGCATAATCATAAAACTCCTTAAAAGTAGAAGAGGGAGGCAGAAAAAGAGTCAATATCAGAGTGACAACAATGTGAAAAAGACTGTACTAGCCATTGCTGGCTTTGAAAATGGAAGGGGTCCTGAGTCAAGGAATTCTGGCAGCCTATGGAAGTTGGAAAAGGCAAGGAGATGATTATCTCCTTGAGTCTCCAGAAGGAACACAGCCCTGCCAACACCTTGATTTTAGCCCAGTGAGACTCAGGTCGGCTTCTGTGTTGTTTTAAACCAGGAATGTGTTACTGTAATAATAGAAAACTAATACATTGAGGAATTCATTTCTTTCTGTACTACTTTGTTATTTCAAAATTAAACTACAATGTATAAATATCATATTTTCTTCCTATTATGTCAGCTTGCACAATACCATTTTCTTATTAATCTCCAATTTGATGGGATTTCATAGTGACAGCTAGAAATTGGATTAAGATGACCAGCTGCCCTGTGGAACATTCAGTGCCTGGGGTGTATCACATCTTGTGGATTCTTCAAATAGCATCCAGAAAAGTAGAAATTATTATTGCAATCATATCCTTCAATTAGTAAACGTTCAATGTCACAGCTTGCACTGGTCTCTGAAAAATCATCATTTTCCTTAATGTGGTGAATTATTCTTTTAACACATTTCTACAATTTGCCTTTGGCCACAAAACATTCACCACTAGGAGCAGATATGAAAATGCTATTAAATTCTGTTAAGAAACATGGATGGTTTTCTTAAGAAAACAAAACAAAACAGAAGGTGTTCAGAAATAGGCCTCTTTATTTCTGTTGCAACTAGTCTCTTTGTGAATGCCAAATACTGCTAATCGTCTACCACATATTGCTTAGGCACTAAAATCTAATTTCGGGTTATATTTTATTTCCAACTATACTTTATTTTTCTTCCTTCAACTCTCTGTCATCCATGTGTCTTAAATAACTTTTAATACATTTTGGGTTGTAAAGAATTAGTAGTTTATTACCTTCTTTCATCATTATCCTTTATGCAACCAAATGTATTTTAAGTTGCTTGTAGTGTCAGTGTATTCATACTGACTTAATATACTCTTGTATATTTGCTTGACATCCAGCATTTTTTAAGTCTTGGAATTCATCTCAATCTTCTCTTTTCTACACGAATATGAATTTCTGAGCCTCTTCATGTTATGATGCTCAAAGGATTCCTTATCTGATTCTGTTGAGGGAATAGGCAATTTTTTACAATCAGGAAAAAGGCACAATGAAATTCAATGACATTCTCCTTACTGAAGGAGACGTCATTTTGTGTCATTTTGTTCCATGCTGTTAAAAGACCACTCTTAGTTCTTCCCTAATTTTAGTCACAGTTTCTTGTAGAATGGGGACAATATTTTTAAAGATGGCAGTTGAGAAACATTATTTGGTAAGTACTCCAACATGCAACTAAGATGACTATTTCTTTTATTCAAGGCAAATTCCTGTAGAGTGTAGAATAATGCTGTAAGCTCCCTCAGGGTCCCCTCTCTTTCTTTCTTCCCCTTCTATCCTCTTTGTCCTCTTTCCCTTCCTTCTTCCTACTTTCTCTCTCCCTCCTTATTCCCTTCTCTCTCTTTCTTTTTCTCCTTTCCTTACTTTTAATGTTCTCTTTTTTCATCTTTCAGATCATTCCCTTTCACAAGATCCTTTGTTTCTCAAGTCTCTTTATTTATTTTATCTTTCTTCTCTTTCTCCCATTCTTTTGCTGTCTTCTTTTTTTCCCCCATACTCACATGCTTTTCCTCAGAACACTCATATTATCTATTTCAAAAATATTTCTACAGAAACAATTCTGGTTCAGGCCCAAAGTACTACAAAGGTAGAGTAAAATGGTGGGGTCATCCCTGATAATGTAAATTCAGATATAAACAATTGTTGGTTGGCTACCAGCTTCCACTTGACCCAATATCTCCACTATCAAAGAGCATAGGGTGAAGTCTTCATCTTCACAGTGGGTCTAATAGTGGTAGTGATGCTGTTTACAGGCCAAGAGGGAAAGCTGCAGGCAACCTACCTAGGACAGCAGGAGAAGGGAGTGAACCCCCACCTCCCAGGATTCTTTTGGCCCAATCTTCCTGGTAGAGCTGACAAAAGAGCAGCAACTAACTGGGAGATTTCTGGCATAATTGTCCCTGTCCTGGAAGTCCTAGGCAGTCTCCAGGACCCAGAATCATTCCCAGTGTTATTTAAACCAGAGGGACAATTAGCAGCAAGTGGTGCTAAATGGCAGCTAGGCAGCCAAATCCTGGATCTCTAGAGCAGCTCGCTCCCAATCTTATAATAATACAATCCTGAAGTTAACTTGATTTAATATTTTGGAACCCACATAAGAGTATTTTCTTATGGCAGAGTTTCATTATATGTTTCTATATTACCCTCCTTGCTTTATATTCTTCTTGCTTAAGCGTTGATGACTGAATTAACTTTAGTATTATCTGATCCTGTCTTTGCTCATACCTTTGTGTAGCTCTTAATTGCTTTCTAAATTTTGGTGTCAAGGGTCTTCAAATATGCTCACTCTCTCCTGTAATCTATTATTTTCTTACTCCAGCTATCATCTCTACCCAATAAAACCCCATAATTACCACTATTTTCGTATGAATAATTTTAGAACTTTCTATACTTATCCAATTTATATTTTCGAGTTGAGTACAGACATACCTTTTCATCCTACCTTGCTGCTCAATCATTTAACTTATTCTACTTTTATAGCTTTCTCTCATATTTATGAAAGTTACAGCTTCTTGAATGCTGTCCAAAGGATTGCCCAAAAGTTCCTGTATTAAGTCAATTAGCAGTATGTCTTTCCTGTGAAACTCTTGGGTGATGTTTCCTTTCTCTAGTGCAGTACTTTTAAATTTTCTTTTTTATTTTCTACTGTATATTCATCTTCAGGTGAAGAGAAAACCTATGCAGATCTAATGTTTGCTGACAAAATGCATGTGGGATTCACCTGTTGCTCTTAACAGCTCTACTTTGCTGCTAGATAAATTGTCTTCTCAAATCATCAGGGCCTGAGCTGACATGATTGTTTTCAGTACCAGTACTTAGCAGATTTTTATTTAGTGCACCTTTTGGCTTAACTGAGATGTAACTTCCTTGGCCCTAGTATAATTTTTAACTTTAAAAATGATAAAAATTATTGAAAATGATGGTTATAATTAATCAATTTATTTATTTGTTTATTCTTATTCAGCTGTAACACATATGAAGTTCCAAACTTTAAGCATACAGTTTGATGGTTTTTTACATATGTATACACATATATAACTAATTGTCTCCCACATCAAGATAGGAAAGAGTGATACATAAAAGCTCCCTTGGACATTTTCCCAGTGAATAACATCCCACTTCCTCACAGAGATAACCACTATTTTCATGTCTGTCATCAATTAATTTTGCCATTCTTGAATTTCCTGTAAATAGAAACATGCATTATGATTGCTTTTGTATCTGGCTTGTTGCATGCAGTGGTAGTTCTTTATTTTTATTTGTATGTAGTATCCCGTGTCTTAATATATCACAACTTATGTTTTTATTCTACTGTTGATAGTTATTTTGGTTGTTTCTAGCATTTGGTTATAATAAGTAAAGAAGTTATGAGCATTCTTGAACATGTTTTTTGGTGTACAAATACACTAACTTTTCATGAATAGATACTTAGGAGTGGAATTGCTGGGTCATGAGATAGCATAAATTTAGCTTTAATCAATACTGGAAGTTTTCCAAAGTAGTTTTAATAATTTACATTCCAATTTGCAACATTTGAATTTTGTACTATTAAAAGGAGAGAGCAGAACTGTGATTACTAAAGATGAGAAAGGGGAAAGGGAAGTGGGTTAGCAAAAAAATGGTTAAGAATCACAAAGAATTTCCATTCCTTTGGATATATTCCCAGCAGTGGGATAGCTGGGTCATATGGCAGATCTATCTGCAACTGTTTGAGGAATCTCCATACCATTTTCCATAGAGGCTGCACCATTTTGCAGTCCCACCAACAATGTATGAGAGTTCCTTTTTCTCCGCAACCTCGCCAGCATTTATCGTACAAAGTCTTTTGGATTTTAGCCATCCTAACTGGGGTGAGATGGTATCTCAGTGTAGTTTTGATTTGCATTTCCCGGATGCTGAGTGATGTTGAGCATTTTTTCATATGACTGTTGGCCATTTGTATATCTTCCTTAGAGAATTGCCTACTTAGCTCTTTTGCCCATTTTTTTATTGGGTTGCTTGTTTTTTTCTTGTAAAGTTGTTTAAGTTCCTTGTATATTCTGGATATTAATCCTTTGTCGGATGTATAATTTGCAAATATTTTCTCCCACTCTGTTGGCTGTCTTTTAGCTCTGTTAATTGTTTCTTTTGCTGTGCAGAACAAAAAACCGGAGGGGGGGGAGAAGATATAACAACTATACCTTTTTGAAGTTGTTACAACAAACAAATGGAAAGGACATTCTTGGGGGGGAGGGGAGAGAGGGAGGAGGGAGGGAGGTGTCGGTGATGGGCCATAATAATCATATACATTGTATATTGACAAAATAAAAATTTAATGAAAAAAAATTTAAAAAAAAAAGAATCACAAAGAATGATTGTGTTTTGTAATAATGACTATACTAATTATCCCTATTTGATCATTGCATATTGTACGCAGGTATTGATCCTCAACTCTGTACCCACCAATATGTATAATCAATTATTTTTCAACTAAAAATCTCCAATTTGCAACAGTTGAGAATTCTAGTTGCTGTATATTCTTACCAACACTTATGATAAATCATTTTTAATTGTAGCCATGTTCATGGATGTGTAGGAAGGATCTTGTTTTAACTTCACTTTCCTTGCTGATTAGAATACAAACCTTTGACTAAGTTGATATTTGTGTCAAATAGATATTATGTATACGTATATCTTATTTTGTGGATACCACTTGAAGAATTGTGCCCACTATAAAACTGGGGTGTCTCTTTTTAAAATTATTCATTGAAGTTCTTTATATTTTCTGGATGTAACACCTTTTATTAGTTTTCTTACCCTTTGTGGCTTGTATTTTTACTCTTGACTATGTTTTGAATGGCTAGAATATCTTAACTTTAATGAAACACAATTTCTTGTCATTTTTAAAAATGGTTAGTGCTTTCTGTGTTCTGTTTTAGAGAACCTTTCCTTGTCCAAGGTCATAAAGATATTTTCCTGTTATCCTGTACAAGATTTATTGTTTAACATTTAGATCTATGATCCATATCAAATTAAGTTTTGTGTGTGGTATGAAGTAGCCATGGTTTATTCTTTCCCACTTATATGCCCAGTTGTTCCAACATCATTGCAGAGACTGTACTTCTTGTAGTGAAAGATGCAGGTACCTTTAAAGTAAATCAAGTAGCCAGTTAAATGTGAATCTGTTTCTTGACTCTGTTCCGTTGATATATTTGTATATCCTTTTGACGATACCATATTATCTTAATTGCAGTCACTTAAAATACATTTTAAAATCTGCTAGCATAAGATCTCTGTTTCTGTTCCTTTCGGAAATGATTTTTATGCATATATCGAGATGAAAATTTTTTACCCTGTTAAAATGGTAAATTACCTACAATAGATTTTCATATATTAATCCTATCTTGCATACCTTCTTGGCAATAACATATATCTTACATTTTGCTGGATTTGGCTTATTAATGTATTGTTTAGAGTTTTTGTATCAATGTTTATATAATATATTGGCTTATGATTTTCTTTTTATTTAATGTTCTCACTAGGTTTTGGTATCAGGGATATACTGATATTAAAGCTTCGTTTAGTAATAATTGACATATAATATATTACGGAAGTTACAAAACAATTTGATAAGCTTTGACATATGTACACACTCTTGAAACTGTTAGCATAACCCAGATGATGAACATATCTGTCACTTTTGAAATCCCTCCCTCTCGCCTCTCTCCACTTCTCTGATCCCAGACAAATATTCGCATGCATTCTGTCACTGTTTATCAGTTTCCATTTTCTAGAATTTAATGTAAGTGGAGTTACACAGTATATGTTCTTGTTGCTTGACCTATTTCATTCAACATAATCATTTAGATATTCATACTGTGGAGTGTATCAACATCAGTATCAATAATTTGTCACTTTTTATTAATGAGTAATGTTCCATTTTATAGATATACCACACAATATCTATTTAACTCTTGTTGGATCGATTTTTTCAACACTGTTACCCATCCACCTCTTGTTGGATTACTTCCAGCTTTTGCTTATTACCAATAAACCTTTCATGAATATTCATGTACAAGTCTTTGTATGGTCATTGGCTTTCATTTTTCTTGGGTAGGAAAGACTAAATCAAAAGATAAGTGTACATATAAAGTTTAAAAAGGTGCTGAACTGTTTTCCAAATGCGGTGTACCATTTTGTATTCCTAGAACAGTATATGAGAGTTCCAGTTTTCCCACTTTC
Organism: Galeopterus variegatus; assembly: GCF_000696425.1. Lineage (NCBI taxonomy): Eukaryota > Metazoa > Chordata > Mammalia > Dermoptera > Cynocephalidae > Galeopterus > Galeopterus variegatus. Next base: position 126,207 of record NW_007728933.1, read on the forward strand.
TCATCAACACTTGGCATGGTCAGTCTCTTGCATTTTAGTCGTTCTAATCAGTGTGTAGTAGTATCTCATCCTGATTTTAGTTTACATTACTCTAATATCTAATAATCAGTATCTTGTCATGTGCTTTTTAAACCTCTATCATGTATTTAATATTATCATATATATGTATTTATTCCATCATCTATAATGTCTATATAATATTATATATATATAATTTGCAATTATTTTTCTGCCAGCCCGTGACTCTTCTTTTAATTTACATATATTAGACTTTTTAAAGTTCTAATAAAGCTCTGTGGTGCTCTGTTCATTAAAAAAAAAAAATCTTCTTCTTTTCTGTCTATTGCATTTTGAAGATTTTCTATTGTTATGCTCTTAAATCTGCCCATAATTACATCTACAGCATTTCTAATTTTTTGAAATTATTTTTATCTCTAGAAGTTCAATTTGGTTCTTTTTAATATCTTCTATATCTCTACTGAACTCTTTGAACATATGGAATATAGTTACCATTACTATTTTAATGTCATCTGTTAATTCTAACATCTGGGCCAGTTCTGGTTTGGTTTCAATTGATTGCTTTTGGTTTCAGTTGATTGTTTTACTTTTCCTTATGGGTTATATTATCCTGCTTTTTTGCATAACTGTTTATCTTTGACTGGATGTCAGATATGAATTTTACCTTTTTTGGCATAGGGAACTTTTCTATTCTTATAAATATTCTTGAGCTTTTATTGGGGTGCAATTAAATTGCTTGGAAACAATCTGATCCTTTTGGCATTAAGATTTTTTCGGTGGAACTAAAACCGTACTCAGTCTAGGGTTAATTATTCCTCACCACCGATATAAAACACTTCAGTGTACTCTATTCATTGCCCCAGGAATCATGATTTTTTCCGTTTTAGTTAGGGGCAAGAGACAATATTCCTGGTCCTAGGTAAACATCAGACATTATTATCTGTAATCCTTTCAGCTTTCTTTGCTTGGCCTCAGGCAGTTTCCTTACCTGCTTGTGCTGATCAGACACAGCTGAATACTTTGCTGTTCTCAGAAGTTCTTTTTCTCTGTTGCTCTCTACTCTTTGGTACTTCTTCCAGCAAACTCTTGCAGCCTTGGTGTCCCCCAGCTTTCAGCACTGTGTATTCAACTCAGGGAGTTCACTGGGCTCTTCCTGGCTTTCCCCTCTGTGCTGCTGTCTGGAAATTCTCTAAAGACAGTAAGCTGCGGAAAAAGTAGGGCTTACCCATTTGTTTTGTATCTTCTAGGAATCACTGTCCTTCAGTCTGATGTCAAGTGTCTTGAAAACTGTTGTTTTATATGTTTTGTTATTTCATTTGTTGACACGTGGAAGGTAAGTAAGAATGGTCATCTGTGAGAAGGGTTTTAATTATAAATTAAATTTATTTTTTCCTTGTTTTTAAAAATTTACTTTTATATTTTTAAATTTTATGTATCTTTTAACTGACAAACAAAATTGTGTATATTTATCTTGTACAAAATGATGTTTTGGAACTTGTATGCATTGTGGAGTGGCTAAATCGAGCTAATTAACATAGCTCTCATATACTTATTTTTTGTGGTGAGAACACTTCAAATGAGAATACAATACATTGTTATCAACTATAGTCATCATGTTGTACAATAGATTACATTAACTTATTTCTCCTATCTAACTGAACTTTTGTATTCATGACCAATTATCCCCATCCCTTTCCCCACTTCCCCCACTCCATCCCTGTTAAACACCATTCTACTCTCTGTTAAGTTCAATCTTTTTAGATTTCTCATATAAGCAAGATCATATGGTATTTGTCTTTCTGTGCATGGCTTGTTTCATTTAGTAATATTTCATTTAGTAATGTCCTCCAGATTCATCCATGTTGTCACAAATTACAGGATTTCCTTCTTTTTTCCACAGCTGTATAGTATCCCATCGTGCATATTTACCACATTTTCTTTATCCATTCATTCATTGTTGAACACTTAAACTGATTCTATATCTTGGCTATTGTGAATAGTGCTGCAATGAACATGAAAGAGCAGACATCTCCTTGACATACTGATTTCATTTCCTTTGGATATATACCCAGTAGTGGGATTGCTGGATCATATGGTAGTTCTAGTTTGAATTTTTTGAGAAACCTTCATACTGTTTTCCATAATGGCTGTACTAATTTATATTTCCACCAACAGTTTGTAACAGTTCCCTTTTTTCCATATCCTCACCAACATATGTTATCTTTTTTTTTTTTTTTTTTTTTTTTTTTTTTACTGCAGGTGTCTTGCTTACCTTTTCCATGCAGACAAGAGTTCCTCATGGTTCCATACTTCTCTTGGTTGTGGAATAAGCATTTGTTATTTATTTATTTTTTATTTTTTGTCTTTTTGGTAAGCCGCTGTTACTGGGGTGAGGTGATATCTCATTCTGGTTTTGATTTGCATTTCCCTGTTGAGCTCTTTTTTTTTTTTTCATATACCTGTTGGCCATTATAAGTCTTCTTCGGAGAAATATCTATTCAGGTTCTTTGCACATTTTTAAATAGGGTTTTTTTCTTGATATTGGGTTGTTTGAGTTCTTTGTATTTTGGATATTATTCCCTTATTATATGAGAGTACTTCAAAAAGTTCATGGAAAAATAGAAATAAAAATAATACAAATATTTCCATGAACTTTTTTGAAGACCCTCATATGTATGATTTGCAAAGATTTTCTCACTTTCCATAGGTTGCCTCTTCACTGTTGATCATTTTCTTGGCTGTGCAGAAGATTTTTAGTTTGATAATAGCATTTGTCTATTTTTGCTTTCATTGCTTGTACTTTTGCAGTCATATTTAAAAAAAAATTCATTGCCCAGATCAAGCTTATGGAGATTTCCCCCTATGTTTTCTTCTAGTAGTTTTAGAGTTTCAGGTCTTACATTTACAAAAAAAGACTTGTGTTGGAGTGAGCAGGACTGAAGCCATGCTGGGATCTGAAACTGCATGGGCTTAAAAAGTAGGGCAGTGTTTTTCTTAACACACATTTCTCTGAGTTCCCTCTTTTCCCATGGTTTTATGATATTTTGAACCTTGGGTATGGAGCAAGATGACATTATTTACATAAATGTGAAGTTGTTTCCTAGTCAGCCTGGAGATGTAAACTTGCCAGAAGACACATACTCCATACCTTGAGAAACCAAGGAAACCATCAATAAAGCTTTGCTGATTCCACCCCAAAGTAGACCTTAAAAATAACATCAAGGATGGGAACAGAAATCAGATAGAGCCTTGCTGAGACATTTTACCTAGCTCCTTGCACAGAGCCCCAACAGCTCATGTCTCCTTCTCTCCTGCTTTTAATTTTCCACATTCATTCCCTGAAGTCCTTTCTTTAAAAACCTCTCAGTATATCTGAATCTTTGAGATGGTTTTAGTCTGGCCACTCTCCTTCAGGTTTACTGGAGCAATGGGTTAGCCTACCATCTCTCTTCAGGTCAATAGTATTCCTGAATAAGAGCTGACTTCCATTTTCACAAATATTTGACTTTGGGGTCATTCGTTTCTGTTTGGGGAAAAGCAACTGGACTTGGGTTCAGTAACAAGACTTTGATGAGCTTAAGCCAGGAACTGAATGCCCAGGAGTAGCAGATTTTGACAAACCAAGCCAGGATTTTTGTGTGTTACCAGCAGGCAGCTGGTAACAAGTGTGTATAATTTTTAATTCATTTTAAGTTGATTTTTGTATACTGTGTGAAATATTGACCTAGTACAATGTATCAAAGAGACTGTTATTTCCTCATTGTGTGTTCTTAGCACCTTCAATGAAAATTGACCATAAATGTGTGGATTTATTTCTAGGCTATTTAATCTGTTCCATTGTTCTATTTTTCTGTTTTTAATTACATTACCATGCTGTTTTGATTGCTATAGCATTGTAGTATATTTTGAGGTCAGGTAATGTTATGCCTTAATATTTGTGGGGTGTTTTTTTTTTCCCCTTAAAATTTCTTTGGCTATTTGGGATCTTTTATGGTCTAATTGTAGTATTATTTTTTCTATTTCTGTGAAAAATGCTACTGGTCTTTTCTGAAGGATTGTATTGAATCTGTAAAAGTATTAGGGACATTTTAACAATGTTATTACTTCCAATCCATGTATGTGGGATACCTTTCATTTACTTGTATTTGCTTTAGTTTCTTTCTTCACTGTTTTATAGTTTTCAGTGTACAGGTCTTTTACCTCTTTGGTTACATTTATTCCAATGCACTTTATTTTTTTGTAGTTATTGTAGATAGGATTTTTTTCATTTATCTTTTAAATAGTTCATTATTAATTTATTAAAATGCTACTGGTTTTTGTATGTTGATTTTGCATACTGCAAACTTTGCTGAATTTATTATTTCTTACAGTTTTTTTTTTGATGGAGTCTTTAGGGTTTTCTGTATATAATAACATGTTTTCTGCAAACAAGACAATTATACTTCTACCTTACTAATTTGGATGTCTTTTATTTCTTTCTCTTGCCCAATTGCTCTGGCCAGGACCCAGTATTATTGTGAATAGAAGTGGTGAAAGAGAGCAACCTTGTCTTGTCCCTGATCTTAAAAATGTTCAACTTTCACCACTGAGTATGATGTTATCTATGGGTTTGTCATGTATGGACTTTATTGTGTTCAAGTACATTCCAATGGGGACCAATTATCCCCATCCCTTTCCCCATACCAAATTTGTAGTTTTTATCATGAAAGGATGTTGACTTTTGTCAAATGCTTTTTCTGCATCTGTTAAGATGACTGTATGGTTTTTGTCCTTATTCTGTTAGTGTTTGGGATCACATTTATAGATTTGTGTATGTTGAAACATCCTTGCATCCCAGGGATAATTCTCAAATGATCATGGTGAGTGATCCTTTTAGTGTGTTGTTGAATTTGATTTGCTACTTTTTGTTTAGCATTTTGCACTTATGTTTGTATTAGTCCATTTCTGTTGCTTATAACAGAATACCTGAAACTGGGTAATTTGTAAAGAAACAAAATTCCTTTTAGTGTGTTGTTGAATTTGATTTGCTACTTTTTGTTTAGCATTTCGCACTTCTGTTTGTATTAGTCCATTTCTGTTGCTTATAACAGAATACCTGAAACTGGGTAATTTGTAAAGAAACAAAATTTATTTCCTACAGTTCTGGATGTTGGGAAGTCCAAAGTCCAGGGAATATATCTGGTGAGGGCCTCCTTCTAGGTGGTGTCTCTACAGCAACACAGGGTATCACATGGTAAGAAAAGCAGGAGCAAGAGAGAGCTAACCTGCTCACTTACTCTTTTTATAAAGCCACCAGAACCACGCCCATTACCACCTATTAAACCTTCAACTTATTAGTCCATGAATGGATCAATCCATTCACTGGGGCATGGTCCTCACAATTTAATCAGCTTTTAAAGGCCCCACCTTTCAATTACCATAATAGGATTTCCCACCCTCAATACTGTTATAGTGGGGATTAATACATGTACCTTTGGAGGACACAATTAAACCTATAGCAATGTTTGTCAAGGATTTTGGTCTGTAATTTTCTTTTCCTGTAGTGTTTTGGCCTGGCTTTGGTATCAGGGTAATGCCAGCCTTGTAGAATGAGTTTGCAAAGTGTTCCCTCTTGTTCAATTTTTTGAACAGTTTGTGAAAAATTGCTATTAATTGGGGTTTTTTTTTGTTGTTGTTTTAAAAAATGTTTGGTAGTGAAGGCTTCAAGTCCTGGTCTTTGCTTTGATGGGAGCCTTTTTTACTGATTCAGTCTCCTTATTTTGGTATATTGAGATTCTCTATTTCTTCATGATTCTATCTTGGTAGGTTGTATATGTGTAGGAATTAATCTATTCCTTCTAGGTTATTCAAATTGTTGTTGTATAACTGTTAAAAGTAGTATCTATCTTATAATCCTTTGTATTTTTGTGATATTAGTTGTAATGTGTCCTCTTTTATTTCTGATTTTATTTACTTGATCTTCTCTGTTTTTTTCTTAGTCTAGCTAAAGGTTTCTCAATTTTGTTTTTCTTACATAACAAAGCCTTAGTTTCATTGATCTTTTCTATTGTTTTTCTAGTCAGTTTCATTTAATTATGCTCTGATCTTTATTAGTTCCTTCCTTCTACTAACTTTGAGCTTAGTTTGTTCTTTTTCTAGTTCCTTGAGGTACAATGTTAGGTTGTCTGAAATCTTTATATATTTTTTTTGATGTAGTCATTTATTGCTACAAACTTCTCTCTTAAAATTACTTTTGCTGTATCCTATAAATTTTGGTATATTGTGTTTATTTCCTTTTATCAAGATATTTTTGAATTTCTTGTTTAATTTTTTCTTTGACTCGTTTGTTGTTCAGAAGCATGTTGCTAATTTTCATAGAGCAAATTAAAATGTTCTAATTGATAAATCACTATTCAGATGTTTGTCTCATGTAAACTTTACTATTTTATGGTTTTTAAGTTCTATTTTATCTAAATTTCAAATTTATTGGCATAAAGTTTTTTATTTCATCCTCTTTCTTTTAATTTTATTAATAACATTTAGTAATGTTATCTTTTAATCCTAATTTTGAAAATATTGAATATAGCTGTCAACTGTTTTTTTAACCATGCAGTTCATGTAGGCACTACCAAATTATCTGAGTTTGCCTATTCATAGAGTATTACTTGGTGCTCTGGTGTAGTAGAAAGAACACTGAACTAGGTGTCTGAAAACATGTGATAAAGACAGGCTTTGAAGCTTAATAGATACATAAATTTTAACTTATGTAACTGTTGTAGGTCTCCATTTTCTTATCTATAGAATGAAAATAATAGCTATATGGTTTAGAGACTGTCTCAGTCTGTTTGGGCTGCTATGTTTAAGTACCTTAAATGGGTGGCTTATAAACAACAGAAATTTATTTCTCACATTTCTGGAGGCTGGGAAGTCCAAGATCAAGTTGTCATCAGATTCTGTGTCTGGTGAGGGCTCACTCTCTGCTTCACAGATGGTGCCGTCTTGTGTTCTCATATGGTGAGAACAAACAAGCTTGCTCAAAGCTCCTTTATAAGATACTAATCTTATTAGTGGAAGAGGCAAACAAGCTTGCTGAAATCTCTTTTATAAGACACTAATTTCATTCATGAGGTCTCTGTCCTCATGACCTAATTAACCCCTAAATGTCCCACCCATTGATGCTGTTGCATTAAGGGGATTAGGTTTTAATATATGAATTTTGGGGGGACACAAGCTTTCATACTATAGTAAGGAACAAATAAGAGTAAAAAGGCGTACTGGATAATAAAGCTTATGAGTACAGGACCATTGTTACAAGTTCTGGTCTGATCCTTTATAAACTAAATGAACTTGGACAAGTAGGTAAACTCCATGAAGAAAGCATCTGAATATATTTTGTTTTCCTCCCTATCCATAGCATAGCATCTACATAGTAAGTATGTGAATGGTACTGATTGAATTAAATGCTTTGGGAAATAAGGACATTTTAGGAGATTATATCTATCTTATGTCCATTTTTGTTCATATATTCTATAATTCTGGGCAATATATGTAAAAGGCCTTTGAAGTTTGGAGAGTACAAACATAAGGAACTATTTTAAAATTCAGGTTACATAACTGTGATGCTGCTGAAGCAGATTAAGTGTCTTTTATTAATATTAATGCTGGATAACTGGTGTCAGGCTTAGATTTTTTTTTTGTAGGGAATGAAAATCTAGAGTAAGAACTATGAAGTTCTGCTGGGCTAAACGATTATCATTTACATATCAGTATCAGATGGACCACCTCTACCCCTGATATTTTAGTTTGTTCTAAAAGTGTTTGCTTAATAATTTTAAGATTTATATGCAATATTTACCTGACAATTATAATACATTGAGCCTTTGTACCCTCTTTCCTTTTGAATATTGATAAGATATTGGTTGGTTCTTACTTAGTGAGAAAAGATCCTTTGATGCTGCTTTTTAGGAATGATTTGTCTAAAATTGGACAAACATATATTTATATACCTCTGGGTGTGGATAATGATAAACTTAATACATTTTTTGTGTTGTTTTTTCTCAAATATAATGGTTTTAAACATATTGTAAATAGACCAATTTAATTTTCAGGCTTCTTTATTTCTTTAAAAGTCAGGGCACTAAATAGAATATTTTTTGACATGTGTGTTATGCTGTCACTTTGGATCATAAACCTACATCTTAAAAAGAAGATAGAGCATAATAGTGATAATGGTAACCTTGAGCAATTTTAAAGCTTTTCTCCTGCTAATGGAGGACATTACCTACTTTCTTTTTGACTGTGAAAGATTCAGGTCAGCAAAGATATAGCAGGATGCATATCATTGCAGATTTCCTTCATTGTCACCTGTTGCTGGGGCATTGTCATGTGTGAAAAAGAAAATGACTGCTTCTTTTAATTTCCTTTATCCGATCTTTTTTACGTTTCTGACTGACTGATCTGTGTTGGAGGTAAAATATCACTCATGGTGTGTGTGTGTGTGTGTGTGTATGTGTGAAAGGAGCAAAAAAGAGAGAGGAAGCTAGAAGGTAGACATACTTTTTTACTTTCCTTAGGCAAAAACTGTTTTCTTATTTGGCTTTAGTTCTGCTCAGTGTTAACTTCTAGCTCTAACTCATGACTTATTTCAGAACACATTTTCAAACAGAATCTATGCAAGAACTTTCTGTTAGGACTTTCTGATTTTTACGTACAGACGTCTTCTGTTTTTCTGTCAGCAGGAATTCCTGGGCTTATAGATTTGTGGACATGTGAGAATCATGTTATATTTAAAAGTATGATGATCTTTATATAACTACACAATAAATACACAGTCCTTTTTCTTTAGAAAACAACATCATTTGTTCTATATAAGGTTGAACTTTGGGCCTCATATATTGGCCAATATGTGAAGAGTTACAACAACTTCCACGACTATTTGTTTTACACTTTCATTTTATAGATGAGAGCATTGTGGATTAGAGCAAGCAAATGATCTATCAAAGATCCCGCTGCTTTAATAGTGACAAGGCCCCTATGAAATACTAGATCTCCAATTTTGTGGTCCATTCTGTTTTCTGCTGTGCCACATAACAGCCTCATAGGATTTCTAGAAACATCTCCAGATATGAGCCTCGTGTCACTTCCCCTCCCCTCATGGTATCGTAGCTTGAAGATTCCCTGAGTTTGGTTGCCCAGAAAAAAATCTTTCTTCTCCCTCCATAATGCAGTAGAAAGAGCATGGATTCAAAGTAATTTATTCAACTATATTTATTGAATGCCTTCTCTGTGCCAAGTGTGAGACAAAGACTTGGGAATACAAAAATGAATTAAGAACATAATCTTGGTTTTTACAGTCACTTCTGACCTGAACCTTGCCATTTACCACTTGTCTATCTTAGGCAAATCATTTTCCCACTCGGATCTTTAAAATAAGGGTAAATTTTATTTTTCAAAGTTGTGTGAATTAATTAAGATAAAATAATGTAATTCCCTGGCAAAATTCTGACAAACAATAGGTGTTCACTCAATAAATGTTACTATCTTCCCTCCTATATTTAAGGATGTATTAGTCTGTTTCTGTTGCTTGTAACAAAATACACGGAACTGGGTACTTTGTAAGAAAACAAAATTTATTGCTTACAGCTTCAGAGACTAGGAAGTTCAAAGTCCAGGGAATACATCTGGTGAAGGCTTTCTTCGGTGGTGACTTCAGTGATGGCAGAGTATCGTACTGCAAAGCGGTGGAGCGGAGAGAGCAGATAGAGAGAGAGACAGACTCTCCTCTTCTTTTAAAGCCCTCAGAACCACGCCCCTGACCACCCTTTATAATCCATTCACTACTGCATGGTCCTACAATCCAATCACCTCTTCAAGGCCCCACCTTTCAATTACCATAATAGAATTTCCCACCCTCTTAACAGTCGTAGTGGGGGGCTAAGTTTCTAGTACATAAAACTTGGGGGATATAATTCAAGCTTCAGTGAGTTTTGGGGGAACATAATTCAATCCACTACAAAGGGTTGTTGTGAAAATCAAATAAGATAATAGCTAGATAGAAAAAATAAATTCTAGTGGTGCACAGTAGTAATGCCAGGCATCTTTAATTAACAATAATTTATTGTATGTTCTCAAATGGCTAGAAGAGAGGAGCTCAAATGTTCTCATCACAAAGAAACAATAAATTTTTTTGTGACAAATTTGCTAACTACTTTGATTTATTGATTACACATTGTATACATGTATTAAATATAACTCTGCACCCCATATATACAATCAATATATTTCAATTAAAAAATAAATCCCTTAAAAAATAAGATAGTGGTTATGAAATTGCTTTGTGAGTTGGTAACATGTAGTTAAATGTGAGGCTGAAGTTTTAGAGGGTCAACACATACTACCTCTTTCTTCACCTTGCAAGTTCAAATTCAATGACAAGAAGCAGACACTTCAAGATGAAAGTACTAATTTAATTTTTGATAAAAGCTGGATAAGAAGTTGATGTGCTTTCCAATACTTTTCTCTGGAATTAAACTCACCCACTCAGGCACAGGAATAGTTGGGTGGTACAAATCTTATCCACTGGGACCGGTAACTTACTGCAAGGCAGAAAGCAAAGAGAATGAATGTTTCCTGCAGGGAGGCAGAGAGAGCCCTGAAGGAGCAGAACTACACATGGCCAATTCCATTTTCAAATTCACCAATAAGCTAAGTAATTTTGCCTCGCATGGAACAGAAACTGCAAGTGCTATTTTTTGAAGCTCTCTCTCTGTACAGAAAGATAATATGAAGCCAGAAAAGTATGTTTCCCCAACAAACACATTCATATGCCCATGAAGAAATTCAAAATCATCTTCCCTCTTCTAACTTTCCATTCTTAAGATTGAAATTTACATCTCATATTGCTAAAATGCCCTTACATTTTTTTCAAAGCTGCTTAAAACACTTTTCTAATCTCATGATATGTTCACTGGAAATTTCAAATTAGAAAATTCTACTGTATTACAGTGTATATTTTGTATACACAATATGTACTATATGTATGGTATGTGTGTAGAAGAAAATATCTAATAGGCATTTTAAAGTTTCAGATCATATATTTAAGAAAATATATGGGAAATACTCCAGGATGTAGGACTGCACAAAGTCATTATGAATATGTCTCCAAAAGCACAGATGACAACAGAAAAAAAATAAGCAAATGGGATTGTATCAACTAAAATGCTTCTGCACAGCAAAGGAAACAATCAACAGAGTGAAAAGGCAACCTACAGAATGGGAGAAAATATTTACAAACTACACATCTGACAAGGGATTAATATCCAGAATATACAGAGAATTCAAACAACTTTACGGCAAAAAACCAAATAATCCAATTAAAAAATAGGCAAAGGAGCTGAATAGACATTTCTCAAAGGAGGACATACAAATGGCCAACAGGTATATGAAAAAATGCTCAACATCACTAATCATCAGGGAAATGTAAATCAAAGCCAGTCTGAGATATCACCTCACCTCAATCAGACTGGCTATTATAAAAAATACAGAATAACAAATGCTGGCGAGGATGTGGAGAGAGGGAAACCCCTCCTTCACTGTTGCTAGGACTGTAAATTAGTACAGGCATTATGGAGATTCTGATTTCATTTCCTTTGGATATATAACCAGAAGTGAGATCGCCAGATCATATGGCAGTTCTGTTTTTAATTTGGGGGGAACTTCTGCACTTTTTTCCTTAATCGCTGTACCAATTTATATTCCCACCAACAGTGTTCAAGGATCTCCTTTACTCCACATTCTAGCCATCATTTATATTCTCTGTAATTTGATAATAGCCATTCTAACAGATGTGAGAGGATATTGTGTTTTTGACTTACATTTTCCTGAGTACTAGTGCTGTTGAGCACCTTTTCATATACCTATTGGCCATTGTATATATTCTGTGTAGAACTGTCTATTCAGGTTCTTTGCCTATTTCTAAACCAGGTTGTTTTCTTGCTGTTGAGTTGTTTGAGTTCCTTATATATTTCAGATATTAACCCCTTATCAGGTGTATTGTCTGCAAATATAATCTCCCATTTTGTATGTTGTCTCTCCACTATGTTGATGGTTTCTTCTGTTGTGCTGAAGCTTTTAAGTTTGATGCAATCCCATTTTTTTCCAGTTTTGCTTTTGTCATATTCAAAAAATTGTTTCTTAGACCAGTGCCAAGAAGCATTATCACTATGTTTTCTTTAAGTAGTTTTATAGTTGCTGGTCTACTGTTTAAGTCTTTAGTTCATATTGAGTTGATTTTGTATATGTTGTGAGATAAGCATCTAATTTCATTTTCTTTTATTTTTTGACTGTTTTTAAAAATTGAAACATAGTTGTTTATATATGTTTATGGGGTACAGATTTGAATATCCATACATGTGTACAATATGTGGTGATCAAATCAGGATAAATGGTATACTCATGTATACAAAACGTGATCAATCTTTGTGACCCTTAACTAATTTCTCACCCTCCTCACACTTCCCCTCTCACTTTCCCTCTTCCTACCTGTAATATCTACAATTCTGTTGTCTTTTTATTTTTTAAAGTTCAATGTATTATTGTGTTTGTTCTTTTAGCTCCCACTTATGAGTGAGGACATGCTGTATTTCTCTTGCTGTGCCTGGCTTATTTGACTTAACATAATTTTTCTAAGTTCATCCATGGTGCTGCTAATGTCAGAATTTCCTCCTTTTTTATGGCAGAGTAGTATTCTATTGAGTATATATACCACATTTTCCTTATCTGGTCATCTGTTGATGGACATTTAGGTTTGTTCCAACTATTGGCTATTATGAATACAGCTGTGATAAACATAGAAGTGCAGATATCACTTTGACATGATGATTTCCATTCCTCTGGGCATAATACCCAGCAGTGGGATTGCTGGGTTGCATGGCAGTTTTATCTGTATTTGTTTTAGGTGACTCCATATGTCTCCCTTTTTCTACATCCTTGCCAGCATTTGTTATTCTGTTTTTTTTTTTTTTTTGTCTTTTTCGTGACCGGTAAGGGGATCGCAACCCTTGGTGTGGTGTCGCCCGCACAGCGCTCAGCCAGTGAGCGCACCAGCCATTCCTATATAAGATCCGAACCCGCGGCAGGAGCGTCGCTGCGCTCCCAGCGCAGCACTCTCCCTAGTGCACCACGGGGTCGGCCCAATTCTGTTTTTTTTCTTGATAGTAGCCATTCTAGCTGGGGTGAGATGATATCTCAATTTGGTTTTGTTTGCATTTCCCTGATGCTGGGTGATATTGAGCATTTTATCTTGTGTCTGTTGGCTATTTGTATATCCTCCTTTGAGAAATGTCTATTCGGCTCCTTTGCCCATTTTTGTCTTGAATTACTTGTATTCCTACTGCTGAGTTCTTTGAGATATTTCTGTATTCTGGATATTAATCCCTTATTTGGATGCATAGTTTTCAAATATATTCTCTGATTCTGTAGGTTGTTTTATCACTCTATTGTTTCTTTTGCTGTGCAGAAGGTTTTTAGTTTGATATAATACCATTTGTTTATTTTTTCTTTTGTTGTCTGTGCTTTTGGGGTCTTATTAACAAAGTCTTTCACAGTCCTACTTCCTGAAGTGTTTCTTCTATGTTTTATTTTTTTAGGAATTTGATAGTTTTAAGTCTTTAATCCAATTTGAGTTGATGTTGGTATATGGCTAATTTCATTATCTGCATGTGCATATCCAGTTTTCCTAACATGATATATTGAAGAGACTGTCCTTTCTCCTTTGTGTGTTCTTGGCATCTTTGTCAAAGATCAATTTTCTGTGTAAATGTATAAATTTATTTCTGTGCTCTGTATTCTGTTCCATTGGTCTATGTGTCTGTTTTTATACCAGTACCATACTGTTTAGGTAGTGTAATACCTCCAGCTTTGTTCTTGCTCAAAATAGCTTTGGGTATATGCAATCTTGTGCAATTTCATATGAAGTTTAAGATTTTAAAAAATTGCTGTGAAAAATGCCATTGGAATTTTTGAATCTGTACAAGTCTTTGGGTAGTATGGATGTTTTAACATTATTACTTCTTCCAATCCATGTACATGAGTCATCTTTTCATTTGTTCGTGTTTTCTTCAGTTTCTTTCTTCAGTATTTTATAGCTTTCCATGTATAGATCTTTCACCTCCTTGGTTAAATTTATTTCAAGGTATTTTATTCTTATTGATGCTGACTTAAATAGGATTGTTTTCTTAATTTATTTTTCAGATATTTTGTTGTTAGTGTACAGAAATGCAACTAATTTTTATACATTGGTTTTGTTTCCTGAAACTTTCCTTAATTTATTAGTTCTAACAGTTTTTGGTAAAATATTTAGGGTTTTCTAGATATAAGACCATGTTATCTGCAAATGGAAACAATTATACAGTCATGAATCACTTTATGACAGGGATACATTTTGAGAAATTTGTCATTATGTGACATTGTTATTGTATGAATATCACAGAAGGCACTTACAGAAACTTAGATGATAAAGCCTGCTACATACCTAGGTTACAGCCTAGTGCTCTCATGTGAGAAATGCATTGTGCTGTGTTGTTAAGATGGCTGTGATGTCACTTGGCAACAAGAATTTTTCAGCCCCATCATCCTGTTATGGGACCACCATCATATATGCAGTTCTTTGTTGACCAAACTTTGTTATGCAGCATGTAACTGTAGTTCTTTCCTTCCAACTTGAATGCCTTCAATTTCTTTTTCTTGTCTCATTACTGTGGCTAGGATTTCCAATACTATGTTGAATGGAGGTAGAGAGAGTGGGCTTCCTTTACTTGTTCCTGATTTTAGAGGAACAGCTTTCTGCCTTTCACCATTGACGATGATGTTAACTATTGGCTTGTCATATATGGCTTTTATTATGTTGAAATATATTATGTGTGTACCTAATTTGTTAAGAGTTATTTTTTACCATAAAAAGATTATGAATTTTTATAAATGCTTTTTCTACATCTCTTGAGATGATCATATGATTTTTACCCTTCATTCTGTTAATGTGGTGTATCACATTTATTGATTTGTGTATGTTGAACCATTCTTGCATCCCATCAATAAATCTCATTTGATCATGGTGTATTAAACTTTTAATATTTTGTTAAACTCAGTTTGCTAATATCTTGTTGAAGATTTTTGCATCTATGTTCATCAGGGATTAGCCTATATTTTTCTTTTAATGTCCTTGTTTGACTTAAGTGTCAGGGTAATACTCATCTTGTAAAATGAGTCTGCATATATTCCCTCTTCTTCACCTTTTTGTAAAACTTTATGAAAGATTGGTATTAATTCTTTAAATGTTTGGAAAAATTTAGAAGTGAGCCATCAGGTCCTGAGATTTTCTTTGTTCAGACTTTTTTGATTAATGATGTAATCTCTCTTTACTTGTTATTTGTCTGTCACATTCTCTATTTCTTTGTGATTCAGTCTTAATAGTTTGTATATTTGTAGGGGTTTATCTATTTCTTCTAGGTTAACTGGTGATTTATAATAGTTCACAGAAATCTCTTATGATCCTTTGTGTTTCTGAGGTATAAGTTATAATCTCAACTTTTTATTTTGTGACTTCATTTATTTGAATCTTCTCTTTTTTTATTAGTTTAGCTAAAGGTTTGTTAATTTTGTCTATTTTTTTAAAAAACAAACTCTTAGTTTCATTAATCTTTTGAATTGTTTTTCTAGTATCTATTTCTTTATTCACTCTCATTTTTTCCATTCTTTTATTAACTTTGGTATTTGTTTTTCTTTTTTTTCAGTTTTGTTGGGTGGTAAACTTAGGTTATTTCTGTAAGATATTTTATTTTTCTCAATGTAGGCTTTTATGAATGTAAACTTCCTTTAAATAGCTCAGTTTGTTACATTCCCTAAGTTTTCATATGCTCTGTTACCATTTTTGTTTGTCTCAAGATATTTTTTACTTTTCCTTTTAATTTCTTCTTTGACTCATTTCTCATTCAGGAGTGTGTTGTTTACTTTCCATGTATTTGTGATTTTTTTCAATTTTCTTTCCCTTATTAATTTGTGGTTATATAGCATTGTATACAAAAAGATCTTTGATATGATTTCAATTCTCTTAAATTTGTGAAGACTTCTTTTGTAACCTGACATGATCTCTCCTCAAAAATGTTTTGTGTGTGTTTGAGAAAAATGTGTATTCTATTGCTGTGAGGTGAAAGTTCTGTATATGTCTGTTAGTTGCATATATCTTACAATGTTATCTAAATCTTCAATTTCCTTATAGTTTTTTAGTTTGGATACTATGAATTGTTGAAAGTTGGGTACTGGAGGTCTCTGATACTTGTACTGTATTCATGTCTATTGCTCATTTCAGTTCCCTTAATATTCCATTTATATATTTAGGGGTTCTAATGTTAGATGCATATATACTTGCAGTTGTTATATCCTCTTGATGAATTGGCCCCTTTATCATTATATAATGGCTGTCTTGTCTCTTGTGATAGTTTTTGACTTAGTCTATTTTGTCTTTTATAAGTTTAGCCATCTTTGCTCTCTTTGGTTATCATTTGCATGGAATATTTCTTTCCATTCCTTTGCTTTTAGCCTATTATGTCCTTCAAGCTAAATTAAGTCTCTTGTCAGCAGAACATTCTCATTGTTGGATCTTGTTTTTTTTTTTTTTAATTCATTCAGCCATTCTCTGTCTTTTGATTGAAGAATTTGTATTTAAAGTGATTATAGATGGTTTAGGATTTACTATTGCATTTTAAATTGTTTTCTGACTGTAACTACTTCATTACCTTCTTCCTCTCTTGCTGTCTTCCCTTGTGATTTGATAATTGCTTTTATAGGTATGTTTTATTCTTTTAAAATTTGCATATCTATTAGTGGTTTTTCTATGTGGTTATTGTGAGGTTTACATAACATATCTTTTAGTTATAACAATTTTAAATAATAGTAAGATAACTTTAATCATATACAAAAGCTTTACACTTTTACTTCTCCAGCCCACAATATTTTATGTCATTGATATAAAAATTTGCATCTTTTTTTATTTGTATGCATTAAGAAATTACTTCAGCTAGAATTATTTTTAACAGTTTTCTCTTTTATCTTTTATACTAGAGTTTATAATGATTTATGACCACCATAAGTGTGTTAGAATATTCTTTTTAAAAAATTTTTAAAAATTGTTTTATTTTATTTTATTTTGCCAACATACATTGTGGTTGATTATTGTGGCCTATTACTGAAACCTCCCTCCCTCCTTCCTCCTCCCCTGCCTCCCAGCAACCTCATATCTGTTTGCTTGTTGTATGAACTTCAATTCTAAATATGACTAAATACTTATTTTTATCAGTGGTTTTCATATTTCATATGTGTTCATGTTGTCAATTAGCATTCTCTGGTTTCACCTTGAAGAACTTCCTTTAGCATTTCTTTTAAGGCAAGTGTAGTGGTGAACTCCATCAGCATTGTTTGTATGGGAAACAGTTTTTTTTTTTTTTTTTCTTTCAGTGCTTTGAATGTATCATCCTGGCCTGTGAGATTTCTTCTGAGAAATTTGCTGATAGCCTTATGGAAGTTTCCTTGTATGTAGGGAGTTGCTTTTCTACTGCTGCTTTCAAAGTTCTCTTCATCTTTGACTTTTGATAATGTAATTGAAATGTTTGTAATATTTTTGGAGTTGATAATGATTGGAAATTTTTGACCTTCATGAACTTGGATGTCCATATCCCTTCTGTGATTTGGAATGTATTCAGCCATTTTTTTTTTTAATAAGCTACTTCTTTCTATTTCTCTTTTTTCTTCATTGACTCTTGTAATTCATAATTGGTTCACTTGATGTTATTCCATAAATTCCATAGGCTTTCTTTGTTCTTTTTTCTCTTTTGTGTTAGATAATTTTAAATGACTTGTCTTCAAATTCATGGATTTTTTTTCCTGCTTGATTGAGTCTGCTCTTGAATCTCTTACACTTTTTATTCCATTCATTTTCTTCTCTAGCTCTAGAATTTCTAGTTCCTTTAAAAAACTTCTAACTCTTTGTCAAAATATTGATTTTGTCCATGTATTGTTTTCCTGATATTGTTGAGTTGTCATTGTCTTTCTGTGTTGCCTTGTAATGTAGTAAGCTTATTTAAAACAATTATTTTGAATTTTTTTGTCAGGCAATTCATAGAACTTTATTTCTTTGTGTTTTGTTATTGGAAAATTATTGTGTACCTTTGGTGGTGTCATGTTTCCTTGTTTTTTTGTGTGTTCCATGAAGTCTTGCATTACTGTCTTCACATTTGAAGGAGTTACCTTCTTAAGTTTTTATTGAATGGCTTAGGAAAGAAGAATTTTGAGGGTCTCTCGGACCTTTTCCATGGGTGTACCTACTTTGCTCTTCATATTACCTATTGGGGAAGATATCTTAGGATTGTGTGCCTTTTCTCAATCTCACAAAGCCAGGCCAGGTGCTGAAAGCCTCCTGTTTATTTTTCATTGGGCAACCTCCTGAAGTGTTTAATGTAAGACACCTTCTCCCAATTCAGCAGAGTTGAGCTATCTGTATGTGTGTTCTCATGCATGATCTGCATTGGCTCACACACTGTCTACAAGGGCATACATGATGTGCTGGCTATGGGAGAGGGGAGGAGGGATGTGCCTAGCACTGAGGGCTCTTCTGAACTAGTTGGGCAAAATCACAGGTGATGTGTTCTATGAGGTTTGTGAGTGAGTCTTTTGGCACAGTCCACAGTCAGTTAGTAGAAACCTCAGTCCTTTGTTGGTATTCATGCTTTGTTTGTTTTGAGTCTCTGTCCCTCTTCCATGCTCCTAGCTGCCCCAGACTATTCAGTCATGCTAATCCCCTCAGTGTTCTGGATGGGGCAAGAAAGAAGCAGACCTTTGGGGCATCTTTCCTCATGGTTGGGAAAAATGAGTATTCACAATGCTCTCTCTTTCTGCTATGGGAGAAATGGTGGGCCAAAAGGATCTCTCTTGGCACTGAGCCATGATGCCTCAGGGGATGGGGGATGCAAATAAATAAATCTATTCTTCCTACCCTCTTGAATGTGTGTATTCATGGAATTTTTGCTCCAACTGGGTGTTGAAATGCCTCTGCTGGATTCCTGGGCTCTCACAAAGGTACTCTCATTCATGAGTGATTATCAAAATTAGTATTTCTGTGAGGAGATAAGGGCTGAAAACTCCTCTGCCATCTTGTTGATGTCACTCTGAATTCATCAATTTTTCTTGTCTGAGAAAGTCTTTATTTCTTTTTCATATTTGAAGGATTGGTTTGTAGGATACAGAATTCTACATTTGTTGTTTTCTCTCAACACTTTAAAGTATTTCACTCCACTTTCTCCTTGCTTACATTATCCATTTGTTCTTCTATGTTGTCTATTTTTTCCATTAGATCTCTGAGCATGTAAAGTATAATTGTTTTGAACTCATGGTGCAATAATTCCAACATCTCTGCCATATTTGAATCTGGTTCTTATGCTGTTCTGTTTCTTCAAATTGTGTTTTTTGCCTTTTAGTGTGCCTTGTAATTTTTCATTAAAAGGTGGACATCATGTACGGGATGAAAGGAACTGCAGTAAGAAAGCCTGTATTGATGTGGTGGTAAAGTACAGGATTAGGGCAAATATTCTACAGTCCTGTGATTAAACATCAGTCTTATAATGTGCCTGTGCCCACAAGTGCTGTAAACGTTACAAGTGCTTTTCAGTTTGATCTTTTCTTTTTCCCATCCCATTAGCTGGTACAGAATGTCTGGAGGGGACTGGAGTTGGAAAGCCAGAGTAGCTTGAGTTAGGTATTTCTCTTCCCCTAGGTGGGTTAGTCTGTGATATAACTGCAATAGGTTATGTTCTGGTAAAATAGTTTTCTGAAGGCAGGCCGTGTTAAGAACAGACTGCTTTGTTACATTTCAAAATGATTTTTTCTCTCTTCCGTTTGCTGAAAACCCAAGGGAATTTTTCTCTGATTCTTCATTGTAAGAACTTGGTAGAGCTCCTGGTGGTAAAATGCACAAAAGTATTAGGGCCCCTATATCTTGGTTCCCCTGGAGTTTTCCTCTTTTTGTCTATACCAAACCTACAGCAATTTGTGAAATATAATTCTGCTTTTCCTACCCTGGTACTGGTTCATGGGAAGGTGGGTTTCTGTTCTGGTAAGTTGTGATTTTCTGTATCCAGTGGTCTTCTCTTCAGTTTGGGGGGTGGTGCAATGGTTTGAGCTGTAACCTCACTTTTCTAACAAATCTAAGAATTGTCGATTTTTCAGTTTGTTCAGCTTTTTAGTTGCTGTTAGGAAAAAGAGTTGACTTCTATGCTCCTTACATGCTAGATCAGAAACTGGAAGGCTTGCTGGTACTTTTAAATCTACCTTTTGTACTCAGATTTCCCAGATAAGACTCTTCCAATCTTCAGCTTGGAGGGTAGAAGCCTGGCTCCCAAGATTTTGGGAGGTAAATGTTGAAAGGGTCCTGAAGGATCTTAGAATCCTGTATGCACCTTTCACTTAACTCTTCTTCTTTCTCACTAAATGTAATTAAATCTCCTGGTCCAGAGATGCCTTTGATTTGCCATCTTCAGATAATGGCTCAGTTGTTTGCCATGATGGAGGGGTAGGGATAGTCAGTCAACTTAATGAACAGGGTACGACTGTTCTGTTTATGTCTTAAACAGATGTTAAACTAACATTCCTTATTTCACCCATCACCCCTTCACTTCAATTTCTATAGGTTCTTGATGCTTCCTATATTTGAGACTTTGAAAATTTTCTGGTATGAATCAGATTGATTCTTGATTTTTTCCCAAAAAACTTGCTTAGCACTCAGTTTTCTCAGTCCTTTCTCAATCGTCTGCTTTATAGCTTCTAAAACTTTGTTGCTATTGTCTCCTTTCCTATTCTCCCCAGTTCTCAGGGCTTATGCCTTAAGAAATCCTTTTATTGTAATTTTAATGGGGTTTAGAAAAATAGTGAAAGTTAATGGTTATTTTTAATCTTCTGTCTTTACTTGGAAAGTGAATTCAAATTTTGTCTTAACAATTTAACCATTATAATCAGTAGTTTAAATTCCATGTAGGAATATTCCAGAAATAATTGTATAGTAAGAACCAATACAAGCTAAGATGATTAAGAATTGTAATAAGTATAGTATTATGTGGACATGATATGCTTTGTTTTAAAGAATGTCTACATTTGGGGTTCCCAGCAGAGACATTTTTGTTAATTTAATGTTGTCATTATCAGGACAAATGTTTCATCAATTGGATTTCTCCTTAAACTCTGTTAATTAAAATAAATCTTTTATTTGTTCATAAAACATTTATTGATCTTCTACTATAAGACAAGCATTGTTTAAGAATTGGGAGACAAAGAGTATACTTTCAGGGATCATTTCTATAGTTTATTCCAAGAACTGGGGACAGAAATCAAGAGCAGCTCACACCTAAAATATTTTAAAGACACCTAAATGCACAATTAAAATACAATAAACTAAGTAAAAAGTAAGATTTCTCCTCATCTCCCCAGGCTGTATGTTACTGCTGCTACTAAATATTTAATCTCCACTCTGTGTTTCACCTCCTGCACATGCTACTCCTTTACTCCCTTACGTTGCCTGTTAGATACCACCTTGATTAGATTCTTTATTCCCAAGATATTTTTTAAAAAGGCTTTGCATTTAGCCCATTTTACTAAGATTTGATACCCAAGCCCTCTTATGGAATTAGCATGCAAAGCAGCACAGAATAACATACAACTCAAGTTTACGTTAGATGCCCTTTCTGTTAGATTGTTCCTTTGCCATTTCAAATGTGAACTTTTTACCAATTATTCCCTGGACTTCATTGATCCCTGAACTTTAGCTGTTCTGCAGGACTCTTTTCCCTGTCTCTCATTAGCATGCTTTTCAAATAATTATCTGGTTTTATAATTAATTTTCTTTGATAAATTCTGGACCTGTGTTTGCGTATTACCCAGGGTGAGCTGATATCTTTAGTTTAATAAAATAAACGTTTAGTATTTATATTATAGTTTGCTGTGGGTCCACAGAAAGGTTCTGTTTCATGCACTCATTCAGGATGCCAGGTTCTTTTCACAGAGCAGCTCCACCCTTTCCTTGGACAAAGGCAAGAAAGAACTTGGAAGGTGGTCTCGGAAATTTTAGGGCCAACCCTGGTAGTGTCATTTATCACTTCTTTCATTCTATTGTTCAGAATTCACTCACATGTCCCCACTTAACTGTAAGAGATGCTGCAAAATGATGTCGTGATGTGTGCTCAGGGGGAAATAAAATATGCCCTGATGAACATAAAGTATTCTTTCTGCCACACTTTAAAAAATGTTATCTGCTTAATAAAAGCCTAATCTGGCATTTTATTTTATTTTTAACTAGAATTTTAGTGAAAATTAATTTATCATACATAAGCTCATCATCTTAGTCAGGCCCTTCCATCTGATAAGGTAATCCCAACTTCCTTAGAAAGAACAAGCTTCTATCAATTTTGTTTCTTTGGTTTATTTTCTGTGTATTTTATTTTATTTTATTTTTTTGTGGCTGTGGCTAATGACTGAGCTGGAGAGCATCCTGCCCCACCTGCCAGACCTAGTGAGAGAGTCTTCTGAGTAGATAATGTCTTCCAAAATGTCATTTGCCTTGGTGCATTGCTGCACTTTTTTGTTTGTTTTATTGGTTATGCATATACATGGGCCAAAAGCTGACCATCATGACTTCTGCCCAAGATGTGATAACCAGATCAATACTATCAGCATACCCATTACCACGAATTGTGATTAATTCTCATGTCCCCAACCCAATTAATTCCAGCTTCCCTTCCTCACTCCCCACCACACTCAACAACCCTAGATATGGTATCTCCTTCTACAAGTCCAACACACCACTATGGTCTTTCTTTCCTTCCGTCTTTCCCACTTATGAGACTTGAAATATTTTTTCCTCTGTGTCTGGCTTATTTCACTCAACATAATTTTCTCCTAGCTCATCCATGTTGCTGTGAATGGCAGAATTTCATTCTTTTTTATGGCAGACTAGTATTCCATGGTGTATATTTACCACATTTTCCTTAGCCAGTCATCCATTGATGGGCATTCAGGTTCGTTCTCTATCTTGGCTACTGTAAATACAGCTGTGATGAACATGGTAGTGCAGATATCCCTTTGACATGATGATTTCTTTTCCTTTGTGTATATACCCAAAAGTGGGATTGCTGGATCATGTGGTAGATCTATCTGTAGTTTGAGAAACTTCCATACCGTTTTCCATAGTGGTCGTACTAATTTATAGTCGCACCAACAGTGTAGGAGCATTCCCTTCTCTCCACACTCCCGCCAACATTTGTTATTCTCTGTCATTTTTATCATAATCAGTCAAACTGAGGTGAGGTGATATCTCTGTGGTTTTAATTTGCTTTTCCCTGATGATGAGTGATGCTGAGCATTAAGTACCCGTTGGCTATTTGTATGTCTTCCTTCAAAATATGTCTATTCAGTGGCCGGCCCGTGGCTCACTCGGGAGAGTGTGGTGCTGATAACACCAAGGCCACGGGTTCGGATCCCATATAGGGATGGCCGGTTAGCTCACTGGGTGAGCGTGGTGCTGACAGCACCAAGTCAAGGGTTAAGATCCCCTTACCGGTCATCTTTTAAAAACAAACAAACAAACAAACAAACAAACAAACAAACAAACAAACAAACAAAAATATGTCTATTCAGCTCCTTTGCCCATTTTGTGTTTGGGTTATTTGTTTTTTTTTTCACTGTGTAATTGCTTGAGTTCCTTGTATATTCTGGATATTAATCCCTTGTTGGATTTATAGTTTGCAAATATTTTCTCCTACTCTGTAGGTTGTCATTTCACTCTGTTGATTGTCAAACTGTCCCTATTTGCAGATGACATGATCTTATATATAGAAAAATCTAAATACTCTATCAAAAACTCTTAGAGCTGGTTAATAATTTCTGTAATGTTGCAGGATACAAAATCAATGCCCCCAGTCGGTTGCATTTTTATTCTGCAATAATGAGCTAACAGAAAGAGAAATCAAGAAAGTCATCCCATTTGTTATAGTCACTAAAAACATTAACGTACCTAGGAATCAATTTAACCAAGGAGGTGTAAGATCTCTACAATGAGAACTACAAACCACCACTGAAAGAAATTAAAGAAGACACAAAAAGATGGAAAGACATTCCATACTCTTGGATCGGAAGAATTAACATTGTGAAAATGTCCATACTACCCAAATTGATCTATAGATTCAATGTAATCCCCACCAAAATACCAATGACATTCATTACAGAGATAGAAAAAACTATTTTAACACTAATATGGAGCAACAAAAGACCTTGAATAGCAAAAGCAGCACTGAGCAAAAAAAGAATAAAGCTTGAGGCAGAACATTACCTGACTTCAAATTATACTACAAAGCTATAGTAACCAAAACAACATGGTACTGGCATAAAAATAGACACTCAGACCAGTGGAACAGAATAGAGAACCAAGAAATTAATCCACATACTTACAGCCAATTGATATTTGACAAAGGCAATGAAAGCATACATTGGGGAAGAAATTGCTTCTTCAATAAGTGGTGCTGGGAAAATTGGATATCCATATGCAGAAGAATGAAACTAGACCTGCCCCTCTCACCATATACCAAAATCAACTCAAAACAGATTATATAGTTAAGTATTAGAGCTGAAACTGTAAAAATACTAATGGAAAATATAGGGGAGGTACTTCAGGAACTAGACTGGGCACAGACTTCATGAACAAGAGCCCCAAAGCACAAGCAATGAAAGAAAAAATAAACAAACGTGACTATATCAAACTAAAAAGTTTCTGCACAGCAAAGGAAATAATCAACAGAGTGAAATGACAACCTTCTGTTTATTTTGGTGTCTTAAACTGCTCTGTTTATTACATCTATACTTAGCTGAGTTCATATATAACTTGGTATTTAAAAGTTTTTTACTAATGCTTAAGGAATTTGTTTTCTTATAAATTGATGTTGACTACTGGATTTTAACATCTAGCTGCATTTTGTTCTGATTTTAACTATTAGGCTTAATGTTAATATCTCTGGAGCTCTTTGATTGTAGCTGAAACCTGTCCCTACATTTTGTGAAAGCCCACTTTCCTTCATTGTCCCCTAAGGATTCTCTAGTCACCTTTTTCAATTTGTTAGCTGCTTTCTTTATTTTTATTTCTTATCTTCCAAGTTATTACCTTTAGTTACCTTGATTTCTTGCTCCTTTTCTCTTTTTCTCTCTCTCTTTTTTTAACTTTAATTGCTCCCCATATATTTTTATAATCAAAAGCGTGGTTTTCACTACTTACATATTTAGTTCCTCAAAGTGAAAGAAGTAAATAAGTATTTCATTTGCTTCTGTTTGCTCCCCATTCCCTAAACTTGACATTAATTTCAGTTTCCCAGTGTGTTTTAAACATTATAGTTGTAATTTGTTCAATTTTGCTTTTTAGAATTTTAATATGTGAATCAGTATGACTTTGAATTTACCTTTTCTTTTTATTTTGTGACAGTCTTTATCAAGCATTTTTGGGGTCAGCCAATGCTATGCAAATGAAGATTGTTTAAACTGAGTTCAGCAAAAGTTTCTATGGCTATGATATGGGTTGAAGAGATTATGATTCAAATAATCTAGGAGAAGCAATAAGACATTTTGCTCAAATTTAGATTTTAAATAAAAAATATCTCTCAAAAGCAGCCATTTCAATGCATATATCAGTTTAGAGGCTAACTAGTAATCTGCTTTTTCTGGTAGAATTGTGTCTTTTTTAAGCTAATGGGCTGAATATAATTGATGAGCTTTGTAAAGTTAACAATGCAATGAAATGATTCAAACTTTTAATTTTGATATAGGAGAAAGTACTTTTTTATTTAAAACCTTCTTGGTGGTAGTTGTTATTGTATGAGGAGTAATCTCTCTGAAGGATATGGATGGAGTATATTTTCTGTTCAGTGAGTTTATGGGGAAGCTAACACTTTTGTTTTCTTGATGGTAATATCCCCCCCCCCCCCCCACCCTGCTGAATGAGAGATGAATACATTACCAAGTCATGGCCAGTTAGTTTGGCCATTTTCATTGGTTTAGAGAGGGATGTATCATCCAAGCATGGGCAGTTAGAGTTCCACCATGTTTGTCATAACTTTCAGGAAAATCTACTCTCCCTTCCAAGTCCCACTCCACCCTGAGTTGCTATAGGGACCATGTAAGTTGGAGCTGCTGGAAGCTCTTGCTGCCGTCACATGGAGAGAGCTCTACCTGAGGAAAAAACAGAATTAGGAAAGCAGAACCAAGAAAGATAGACAATTTCTTGATGACATTTTTGATGCCCTCAGTCTAGTTGTGTCTGAAGTTAGTCACCTCTTAGGCTTCTCAGGAATGTAATTCATTAAGTTACATTTTAATTTAATCTAGTTTGGTTTCACTGACAGCTAAAAGTATCCCAACTGAATCACTGACTACATAGAATCATACACACACACACACACACACACAGACAGTTACATACATACATAATGTCACCAAATGATAATATTTATTTTGGGAGGGCAAGGAAAGGACTTTCCTATATTGCTTACCATTGTATCTCTATCATATATCACAGTGACTGGTACATAGATATTTGTTATATTTCTCTCCAGTTTGGTCTTGAGGTCTCTGTATGGAGAATGACTATAAACTCTAGTCCTGGGTTCCAGGGGATGTGGTTGTGGATATTTACAATGTACTTCTTATGGGTTACTTCTTTATCCTAATGCCTAACTGTCCAACCTATGACCACGTGTCCATCTCACAGAAAACTTGTTCATGCTGGCAGACCCCCTTGGGGCTCTTATTTGAGACTTGTGCATTATTTCTGCCAACATAGCTACTGTCTAGGAGAGCCTTGACCAGGAGGAAAGTTAGGTCCAGGGGTGTCGGCAGGATAAGAAACAGAGGAGCCAACACAACAAAAACACATGAAATAACAGAAGCAGCTTACTACGCACAGATCCATGAGTCAAGAGGGGTACCGATGAGGGTTGGTAGGAAGGTTGCAGGGGCAATGTGCTCAACTAGCAGGTGAGGACGTATGGGATGAGGCCTTTATTGTGGTCCAGAGCATTACCAAGCAGGTTACCCATGTAAAGTTCTAACTGGTGGGTTTAGAGCAAGCAGGCAGATGTGCCTTGGGGTCACTCTGTGACTGAAAGTGCTCACTGTGGCATATCTGTGCAGACCATGCAGGATGTGAGAGTCAGAGGGACAAGTCAAGTAGGTTGAATCTGTGTGACCTATAGGAAAGTGGTCACTGAGAGGTGGTTATATAAAGCAGATATCTGGATTGATCACATTGAAGAACTAGAAGGAGGTACAGAAATGGAAATTGTGTTAACGGTGACTAAACTTTGCTTCTGGTATGAGAAAGTTAAACCCCTATTCATCAGAATGGATACCAAGGCAACCTAAAATTATAAGAATTCACTACAATATACTTCATAAATATTTATGGAATGAATAAGTAATTAATCTAATTAATTCAATTAAATTTAACAAATTAGTGTAATTTATTGGGTACATGTTTTGGGCAAAGTCCTATCTCATGAGATAGTACAGTGATGAAAAGAGGAAGAGATACAAAGACTGTGCTCCAATTGCTGGTATTGTACAGGCAATGAGTTATAACAATAATTCAAGGTAGAATAAGAGAAGGGGCTAAAGGCAGTGAAAACTGTATGTTGAAGAATTGTTAAATTATCAAAGGGCTCTAGAGTTAGACTACCTGGGTATGAATCAATGCTCTACCCTTCTTAACTGTTCGGCTTGGGATATATCACTTAAACTCAGTTTTTCTTTATATGTAAAATGGGGGTAATATTTGTATGCCTTTTATAGATTTGTTATGAGGATAAATCAAGACATTCTACTTACAATGATTGAAATGCCTAGGATATGTGAAGTGCTCAATAACTGCCAGCTATTTCTATCTCAGGAAGCAGAGATGGCTAGAATATGACTTGGTAGGAAAGAGAGAATCGGAAGTTGTATTAGTCCATTTCCGGTGCTTATAACAAAATACCTGAAACTGGATGATTTATAAAGAAAATAAATTTTATTACTTACAGTTTCTGAGACTGGGAAGTCCCAAGTCCATCTAGAGGTGGCGGCAGGGACCCACCACCAGATGGGTCTCACAATGCAAGATGGTGGAAGCAGAGAGAACAGAGACAGACTCTCCCTCAGAACTGTGCCCTCGGCCACCATTTTTAACCCCTTCAGTAAGGCAAGGTCCTACAGTCCAATCACCTCTTCAAGACTCCACCTTTCAACTACCATGATAGGGTTTCCCACCCTCTTAACAGTCACAGTAGGGGCTGTTTCTAATACATAAAACTTGGTGAACACAGGTCAAGCTCCAATGAGTTCTGGGGGGACATAATTCAATCCACTACAGAAGCGAAGTCACTCTTGGAAGCTGAATACTTATTATATTGCAAGTCAATATTAACTATCAACAAATCCCCACAGGGCTGGCCCGGTGGCGCACTGCTACAGTGCGCCGCTTGGGAGCGCGGTGGCGCTCCCACCGAGGGTTCGGATCCCACATACAGACCGGCCACTCACTGGCTGAGCGCGGTGCGGGAGCAACACTGAGGGTTGCGATCCCGTTGCCGGTCCCGGTCCAGTACGGGCGTGACACTGAGGGTTGCGATCCGTTGCCGGTCACGAAAAAAGACAAAAAGGAAAAAAAAAAAACAAATCCCCACAAACATGGTTTGAAATACAAAATAATCCAGCAGGATCTTAATTCAGTGTTATATGGGTTAGATTTATACAGTGGCAGATTTATTTTACAGATTAGCTAAGATATACATCCTTGGTAAACAGGAGAAAGAAAGGACCTCTACACTAAAATTTTAAAGTTTAATAAGAAAAGAATTAGCATTTTATACTTTCATTGATAATTACAATGTTGGATTTTTACTAAATATTCTGCAGAAGAAAAGAAATAAAGGATTTAAAAAATAAGTATGTATAATTGCCTGCTATGAAGTAGATATGCATAAGATTATTGTATAGTTAGATGGAGATAGGCGTCTGGTTTCATTACCTACAATGCTTAAAGCTCACAGAATTTGGTAAAAAATTTTAAAGTTCTATTTGGAAGTAAATCTTCTTTCACGTCATAAAATTATTTTTATAGTTACTTTTTAAAAATAAAAAAAAATTAATCTTTAGTTCATGATAAAGTAATAGTCTCTTGAGTGTCTCTGGGTACAAAGAAAAATTGAGTCCCATTTATGAAAGAAAAGTAGCTTCAAATATGTTTAACACTGTTTGATTACACATTTTGGAAGCATGGGGGGCATTTCCACTTGATTTAGGGGTCTTACAGAGAAAACAAAATGGCATGGTGTAGTAGAAGAAAGAACATGGGCTCTGGAAATCTTAAAAATATATAAAAGCTATGTGACCTTGGACAAAAATAACCTTTTTGAGCCCAAGTTTCCCCATGAGTAGAAAAAAGATAACATTACCTTCATAGTACTTTTGTGAGGATTAAAAATAATACTAAACGGGTAACACTCATGTTTTTCTGTATATAGTTGTGATCAATATATGATAGCTATTCTTATTATAAATTATATATTATCACCAGTTATTAATAATACAAATATATCAAGAGGATTCTATTTTAGATTCTATGCAGTAATGAGAAATAGTATAAACATTTCAAAATAAAAATAAAAGAATGGATGACTGCTGAAAATTCTAAGGCAGAAACGTGGATAAATAAGACTATAGATGCAAAATGTTAAGTAGCAACTTGCAAGATTTTGGTAGATGTCAATTGAGTCTTAGCTGATATCATAGCTGGCGAATAGCTGCATTCAGCACTGTAGCTTGTTTTTCATTGCTGCAGAGACTTGCCCAACAATAAATGGCAGATTGTTTTTAGAGATTAGCTAAGACATACATCTCTGGTAAACAGGAGGAAGTAAGGACCTCTACATTATACTTCTAAGTTTAATAAGAAAAGACTTAGCATTTTAAACTTTGAGTGATAATTATAACATTGGATTTCTATTAGATGTTCTGCAGAGGTTTTTCAGACAGAGATTATGACAATGAAGCAGCTGTTCTATACTTTCTCTTCTTCCCAGGCAATATTATTATCCCAGCCTTTGTTATTTAACATATAAAGTAAATGTAGTCTAGGACCAGAGCTCTGTCTTAGCATTCTCTGCCCAACTCTCCTGTTCTTGTTCCTACAATCTCTTCTGGCTTCCTCTCCTGACACTCTGATTTTCCTTTTTTTTTGTTAGTTTCCTGAAAAGCCCTTGTATCTTCTTAAAACTAGGTTCCTCAGGGGTGTTCTTAATCTACCTTACACCATGGAAGGACAAAGACTTTCTTAAGAACTAAAAAATTCATATTGGGGTGTTAAAAGCAATTACTTTCTGGCTTTAAGAACTTTTTATTTTCTTAGATTTAAACTGATCAAATCCTCAGATTTACATATAATTTAATCTATTGGTCCAGGGTTATCCTTAAAAAGCCATAACTTTTTTGTTTTCTTCTTCTTTTCCCTTCTTCCTTTTTCTTTTCTTTTCTTCTTCTTCTTTTTTATTTATTTATTTATTTTTTTGAGAAGGGCATCTATAACTATATAAATGGTCTATTTACAATAGTTTAAAATGACATTAGCCAGATACCCTTTTTCCTCTGTTTTTTTTCTTTTTTCCTTAGCAGAAATCTTACAAAGCAGTCCAGCATATGAAAACAGTAAATTAGAGCTGCAATTGTTGAGGAGTAAGGGTCCAGATCTCTGCCCATTTTTTCATCCCATCCTCTCCACAGCCCCTGCAGTAACTCCAAGGAACCCCAGGCCTGAGGAAACATACTGAACACCTCTGGGGTATTGAAAGGAGAACTGGAATTCTGAAGACATGAATTTTAGCATTATAGAACTAATTTGTATGTGTCAGTGTTAGGGTTAATTGTTTCATCCGTAAAACTAATAGTTTAGAACATTGGTTCTCAATTTTGACTGTGTAGTAGAATCACACAGGGAGCTTTTAAAAAATTCTGATGCTTAGGCCTCGCTCCATACCACTTAAATTAGAATCTCTGGGGTGTGACACAGGTAATGGTATTTTTTAAAGCTCCCGTAGGTGATTCTAATATGCAACAAAGTTTTAAAAACCTCCAAAGAATTTTTGAGCAATAATGTTCCCCAAGTTCGTGAGTCTGTGAAGCTTGTTTTGGTAGATGTAGTTAAAATGTGCACAGAGTCTTGTCATTTGTAAATAGTACTCAGTGAGAATGAGGAATGAAGGTGGACATAAGCATTAGAACTTAAGAGGGGTTTGGCTGGTTAGCTCAGCTGGTTAGAGCGTAGTGCTGGTAACACCAAGGTCTAGAGTTTCATCCCTGTACTGGCCAGCAGCCAAAAAAAAAAAAGGACTGGAAGCTAGGAATAAAAGGTTTTTAAAATAATCTCAATAACTCAGTGTTTTGAGCAAAATGTCTTAACTTTGTTATATGAGGGTACTTCAAAGAGTTCATGAAAAGATCCACATTATCTTTAATTCTGTTTTTCTGCCAACTTTTTGAATTACCTCATATCCCTGATGGGAGTATTTTAACTTTCAACTGAGAAGTCATATTAAAATACAATCTTATTATTTTTTTACCAATAATGACACTATTTGTTAATATGATCAGCAAGAATTACACCTAAGTATGTTATTTACAAAACAAATAGAAAAGGCAGATTGACCACTGAAGTATAAAATTTGGTTGCGAACGCTCAGTTGTGGTATAGATTGAAGACAGATTGAAGCAACATGTTAACAATGATGGAAATCTCTGACACTGAGATACTGCAGATTAAAAGTGCCTCCATCCAAAAGCAAAACAACCAAAAACCTGGATTACTTCTAAGTGCTTCTTGTCCAATATGAAAAACTGTTGTTTCAACGGAGTTTTCAAATTAGGAAAAAAAACCTTGCAGCATTGGATAATGCTATAGATTGGATTCCCCTCCCCCCCATCACTGAGGCTTAATCCCTACTGTGACTGTTGAGGGTGGAAAATCTTATTATGGTAATTGAAGGTGGGGCTTTGAAGAGGTGATTAGGTTGTAGGACCATGCCACAGTGAATGGATTAATAATGGTGGTCAGGGGCCTGTTTCTGAGGGCTTTAAAAAGAGAATGAATGAGGACGTTAGTCTCTGCTCTTTCTGCTCCGCCATTTTCTGCAATGTGAGGTCACTGGGTCACTGTCACCAACAAGACCCTCACCAGATATGTTCCCTGCACTGTGGACTTCCCAGCCTCCAAAGCTGTAAGCAATAAATTTTGTTTTCTTAAAAATTACCCAGATCCATGTATTTTGTTATAAGCAACAGAAACGGACTAATAAAGTTAGCAATTGATCCTAGAATACATAGAAATTGAATGACAATGTTCATGCTGTAATCTTTAAATGTCAAATGAATTTATTATGATTGGATAAATTATAGTGAATACCAAACAGTTTAGACATGATAGCACAGTTAGAATAAAATGATTGATTTTGGATACATTGGATGCATAACTAAACAGAAATCCCTTTTTATTTGCTCAGACCAAGGTCATTTATGTATTTTCTCTCATATTTGTGCAGCTAAAAGGTATTCAAGATTCATGCACTTAAATCTCACTTTGAAAAAGGTAAGTTCTTTTCTGGAAGTTGGTAACCTTTAAATAAAAGAAAAAGTGCAGTTATCACTTGTGGCAGGGCAATATATTAATAATTTTATTACCTTGTCTTGAGGCTTTTCGCTGAAATAAATTTACTAAAATCAGAATAAAAGAGTAATTTTACACATTTTTCTGGACAGAAAGGTCACGCAGTCCTTTGTCCTTTTGTGTTCTAGTCTCCCTTACCCCAGAAAAAAGTTCACTGCAGCCATTTCATGTGGAAGTGTTCCAAGAGGTTTTGTAATAAGCCCCAACATTAACAGGCTAGGAGAAAGTCCATAGAGACAATTCTCACAACATGGAATCGAGCCAGCAGTGGCATAGGACACTTCTGAATGAGCCATGTTACGAGGATAGTGAGTGTTTTCACCAATCAGACAGAGACAGAGAGTCAGAGAGACAGAGAGGAGAGAGAGAGCTGGGAGAGGCAGGGGAGTAGAACGTGGTAGTGAAACAAAAAATTATGGATGTTGATATTTTCACCAAACTTGGCCAGTGGAGAATGGGAGCTAAATATAATTTGGTTTAGATAAATTAAAGGCACATAATATTTTATATACTTCATGTGTTGTGGCATAATTCTTAATTGTCATACACTTTTGAAAATGTATAATTGATACAAATAAAGCCCAGTATTTGGTCATTAGTAACTTTTTTTTTAATAGAAAAATCTCTAAAATGTCTCCATGAGTTCTTCTTAGTTTACGCATTTCCGGGGATTCCTCCCTACTCTCAAATTACTATCTATACCACTTATTTTGTGGCACATTAACACACTGCTGTTGGACTTCTGTTTGGTTGTCTGCTATCATTTGGCTCATGTACTTATGAGCGGATCTAGATCTTGAGATTTTGTGATAGGAATTGCCTAAAAAAAGAGTTGAATAAGTGAATGTATGAATATTCCTCTAGCATAAGTTGTCTAAGGGCAGGAACAAACAATACGATTTCATCTACGTGTTTCCAGCACATAGCACAGCACAGGCACATAGGAAGTGCTCAGCAGTTGTTCTCTGATGGACCACATGAATAGATAAATAAACTAACACAGAATAAGGTCGTAAATGCATATGTCCACTTGAATAATTGATTGATTCATGTCTCATGAAGGATTAGTTTATTACACCCAGATATATGTGCTTTTTACTAATACGAGTGTATTGAGGTAACCAGACTGATAATGTCAATAACAGAGGGAATTTGGATAAGATCTCACAAAAATTACAAAGTCTTTTTAAGATTTTCAACCAGGTCTAATATTTTATATTTGTTTATTTTTCTCTTTTCTGCAAAAAATGAAGATTACAATCACCCAACCCAACACACTCAGTTTTCTATCAAGCTCCAACTATCTGGCTCTGTTATTTTTCTCTAAGGGTTTATGTTCCAAGTTGCCCCGAATCATCCTAACATGCCACTTCATTTTATCTCAGGAGGATCTGAGCAATGAAATCGAGAGGTTCTTTTGGTGGAGAAAATGTTAGGAACTTCTTGTAAAGTATTTTATTGTTTTAAATAAATTATTTGACAATTCTCCAATTGAGATATGGGGTCTGTGTCTACTCCTCTTAAATCTAAGTAAACTTGTGCCTTCTGAACCAAGCAAACATGGCAGAAGTTACACTTGGTGACTTCTGAGACCAGATCATAAGAGGCCATGGGTATTTTAATTTGTTTGCTGAAACAGTGCACTGCAACATGAGATCTAACTATCCCTAGGCCCCATGCTGGTGAGATCAAGGGTAGACATGCTCAGCTAATCATCCCACCTAAGGCCAGCCATGAAGAAGCTATCTTAGAATGTGTGTCCTCTGCCTCAGCTGTTCTAGCTTCCAACTTTTGAGTCACCTCCTAAACAATGAGAAGCAAAATTAGCTATGCTGTCTGAATTCTTGACCCACAGTCTCTGTGAGCATAATAAAAATAATAAAAATGTTCGTTTTATGCCACTGAATTTAGGGGTGATTTTTAACACCAGAATAGTAACTGAAGTAATTTCAAGACCAAATTTTGTATCCCAAAGAATATATTTTATTAAAAAATAAAATAAAATGATTTTTGTATGTTGCCTTTTATAAGTAACATATCATTCTAAATTTAATTTAATCTGGAAAATTTCAAATTTTCTTTACTTTCCCCTCCCTTTCAAAGTTTAAAATCACTAAATGATAAATTCAGTGGCTCATTTAAGCATATTTTTAGCCCACCTGGAAAATATCTCATTGTTATTTTTAGTTCCTACTTTCTTTTTGGAATAAATATAAGCTCCTGTACAGTTCTACCTTTTTTCTTTCATTGTACCTGGAGTTATCACTGTGGAAGTCTGATGTAACCCAAGTTTCTTGAATGCATTGTTCTTGCTTTATTTTTTTCTTTCATTTATATACAATCTCTGAATTTATGAAGTATACAAGAACATAAATGATGGTCTTTAGAACTCCAAGGAATGAATGAATGATATATGTGAAGAAAAACTGCAGGAGGCAAAACCAGAAAGAAAGGCACTAGCAGCAATTAAAGGCTACTGTAAGTAATCCATGTCAATTACTATTAACTAATATCTCCTTCCACAGCCCCATTCCTCTTATGTGGTTTTAGGCAGTTTATCAGAGTTTCCAGAAGAAGCACAAGAAGATGTTGGAAATTTGCATATTTAACTTATGGTTATTGCAATTTACTTTTAGTTGTATTATTTCACTCTCTCGATACTGCAAATAGTAGTAGAGGAGGGTGTAAGCATGAGTATAAAATGTTTGAGAGCTCCAGGTCTGGGTACAGCAGAAAATTTATAACTGTGAAGAGTGAGGTAATATCTTGGTATCCCTAGTTTAGCTGAGTAATGGTGCATTCTGGTCAACCAAATTTCCAATTACTTCATTTTTGACAGTGAAACTGATATTAGAGCACAGATGTGAGGGTTGAACTATAGAACTCTCTGAATTGATTTTTCAAGTGCTGTATACATTTTTAGAAAAGTAGCACTTTAGCAGCTACAAATCTTTAATAGAATTGCTAGACCATCAACTGACATGTCAACATACCTTGAAAGAGCCCTCATCAAATGCAAAGGTAAAGTTCTGTCAGATAGCGTTAGCAAAGCAGAATAATCTCGGAGAAAGGAGGAAATATTTCTCCTAAATACCTAAGTGTCACAAAATAGAATGCTTCAAAAGTCCTTGAGAAGGTTTCAAATATGAAATCTGGGTAGAAATGTAAGAAATTGAAAAGGCAAGAAGATAAATGAAAGCACTTCTCAAAAGATCTAAATAGGGAGATAAAAATGTAAAAGTGAAGCTTCATTTATTGGTGGGGAAAAAAGAGAACCCAACTGTAGAGTTATTTTAAGCTGAATCAACTGTGGATTCCATAGGGTGAAAACAAAGATAAGAAAGATAATACTTCACAGGCTTGGGAAGGTAAAAGATACATTGTTAATACCTATATTATAGGTATTATATTAACCTGTAAACTATTTTTTTTTTCCTTTTTGTCTTTTTTCGTGTCCGGCAATGGATCACAACCCTCAGTGTTGCGCCCGTACCGGACCAGGACCGGCAACGGGATCGCAACCCTCGGTGTTGCACCCGCACCTCGCTCAGCCAGTGAGCGGGAACCGGTCTGTATGTGGGATCCGAACCCTCGGCGGGAGCGCCGCCGCGCTCTCAAGCGGCGCACTGTAGCAGTGCGCCACCGGGCCGGCCCAGCCTTTAAACTATTTTATTTAGGTAGTATCTGATAGAAAAGTTTCTACATTAAAGAAGTTCAGGAAAGTTAGTTCAAAAAAAGTCAGAAATCTTTTTACTGCAAGATTTCTGAAACTTTAATATTAAATTGTGCATTTATAATAATATGTGTCTGATGGATATTATTTTACAGTGTTTCCAAAATTCACTTGACTATGAAATCTTTTTGTTTGTTTGTTTGTTTGTTTAAGAGTTATTATCTTTGGAGGCTCAGTTCCAAGGGGCAAACTTTGGGAAACACTGATCGAGCCCTTCTGCTTAACAAAGATACTTTTGACCTTATTGTGAGACAAGCTGACATGTAGTCTATAGGTACCACATGGTTCTTCCTCTGTGTTCATAGCTTTAATCATCAAATATAGTTTAGGTGGAATTAATTTTTCTATCTATGAGATAGAGATTATTATCTTTCGTAGAGATGAAAAATGGGATGAAGTAAGGTAAGCAGACTCCCTCAAGGTTATGTGATATGTACATTACTACACGAGAATTCAAAATTTATACTTCTTTTCTCTACTCTGCTGACTGTTGCCTTCCAGATTAAAAAACAAATTTGTTTTTGGTTAAAGAGAGAGTTCCAGCTTGGTTTGAGACCATTTTCTAAGAATAGGACTCTGGTTTGACTGGAATTTCAAGAAAAAGTTCTGAAGTTTTTTATGAAAAGCTATATTTACCTAAAATAGGGCCCACTTATTGAATATTAAGGCTCATGCCATCCAGTAATAACAGAGAAAGAAAGGAAAACATGTTTCTAGTTTTGATTAAAATACAGGAGACTTTTTAAAAATGAATGGACTTTCCAAACTGAATAGTCATGAAAAGTTGAAGGACAAAAATGATAACAATTTAAAGGATTTTATTGATATTTGGTTTCAGATGTAGAAATATTCAAAAGATGTCTGAAAATGTGAGTGTAGACCTTGGAAAGGAGGACTGGCTGTGGAAAAAAGACAAGCTCATAAAGGAGTTTAAAGATGAGAGGGAAGTTATAGTTAAATCAGTGGTTCTCAAGTTAGATCTCTCTCCTCTCTCTTTGTCTCTCTCTGTCTTTCTCTGTTTCTCTCACATGTTCCTCTGTACTTTTCCACACTTTCAGTTTTCTCTTTCTCCTTTTTAAAGTCATCTTTATGAATAAGATATTCAATTATGGAACACCAATGGGTTATAGAATGCTGTGGCCCGTTTGTAAAGAGGTGGTAGCATCCCGGCAGAGCCCTTCTTTGGCCCAAGGCCCAATTTCATTGTGGTCATGGTAGTGAATGTCTCCTTATCTGTTTGCTATTTTTTTTCAAGACCAAGTGGCACAGTCTTATTCATAGTCTTTTTCTCACTCTTTTAAATTTCCATAAATATTTCTTTGCACGTGGACTAAGCCTGTTAAAGTATTGAAAATAGATTAGTATATCTGAAAATCAGCTGGTTTCTACAAGCAATGCACAACATATATCCCTAATTTGTGGAAATTATACCTTGAGAGTCATTGAAAATTATCCCGATACAAAGTTTGAAGGTGGACACACAGAAGAAGAGAAGGTTGAATTTTCTAAAATCAATCTTTGTGAGGAAAGATGCCAGAGCTCTAAGAGCATCTCCTCTTGGATTTGATTACTTACTTCTTCTGTTCATATTCTAGTAAAGCGAGCTTTTCACCTTGCAATGCTCAGGCAATACACGGTCTTGTAAACAAATAAACAAAAGGCTAGCCCATCACTTCTTTTACTTTCATGTTTATGAGGAGGAGTTTTTCCCTGTGCAATACTCTGGGAATTCTGTAGATCTTTGGTAAGTGAATGGGTGAGCATCAACTTAAGATGACTGTCATTACAGTCAGAAACAAATGTGAACCTTCCTGCCCTACTGTAAAACTTTGAAACCTCGAAGAGAAAAATTCTAGTTACTCAGAAATTGGATTACCAGGCTGGTTCTCTTCACGGCACCTCTCTTTTTAATTTTTTCCCCCTCATTTGCTTCCTTGCTTATGGTCTATTCCCATCCCATTCTGCCTATTCACAGGAAGGTGGATGCATGTTTACTCTTGCATTCCCAGTGTCTGGAAGAGTGTTAGGCACCTAGTAGGTTTTCAATAAATATTTTCCTTATGAATGTCTAAGTGGATTTGTAAATAAATATGTCCTCATTTTAAAAAGAAGAAAGTCAGATGAGGTTAAGTGACTTACCAAAGATGTTATAACAAGTTCAGAGGAAGACTTGAAATAGAATCCTGTCTCCCAATTCTCAAATCAGCACAATGTGCCTGTATGTCTTCCATTTTATCTATTATAACTCTGCATACTTATAAAAAAGGCATTTGAAATTTTAGACTATATATTTGCCAGGTCTAAGTTAAATTCTGTCTGATAATGAATCCTTGTTTTAATATTGTTTGTAATCCACTGACATTGTAATTTTTGAATTGTCTTGAGATTTTTTCTTACACTTTAGTGCACTGAGTAAATCTTATAGAAATGAAACTTGTATTTGTCTTCCATTACAAAGAACTCTAGCAACATTCTTCCATTAGATGATCTAAAAAATTATAATACAATTGATTTGTACTATTATAATGAATTATATTTGGATTTAAATCTGTAACGTAAATTTTGTTTGTTTACTAATATTTTGCTCTGATAGTTATGTTTTTATTTTAAATCGCTTAATTTTATATTTTCCTCTCATACTTTAGTAATAAAAAGTAGTTGGTTTTCGTGAACTAAATTAAATAATAGTATTTATATTTTTCTCCTTCCTCCTTTCCACTCTCCCTTCCTTCCTCCCTCCCTCCCTCCCTCCCTTCCTGATTCTGTGAGTTGGCAATCCTCTACGTGTTGAAGTGTTGGCAGTGCCCTATTTTTGACCTATGTGATAGTTACACAGGAATTAGCTTTATAATTACCAGCAATTATACTAGTAATTATAAATTATATAACTGTGTGTTTTATGCATCGTTATATGTATATATTACATTAAAAACTAAACAATTAAAAGCAAAATTATATATTGCATATGTTTTTAGTCTACCATGGGTTTAAATTTGTTAATGGAACATTAGTATATACTATTATTTTTAATCCTTAGGTGTTTATGAGAGTGGGCTGGCCAGTTAGCTCAGTAGGTTAGAGCACAGATTTGTAACACCAAGGTCAGAGGGTTTGGATCCCCATACTGGCCAGCAGTCCAGAGAATAAAAAATAAAAAAAGGAGAGTCCTGAGCATGATGAGATTTATAATTTAAAGAAAAATTATGAAAGTTTCAGGGTGTGGAATTTTCTATTTCTGTTTCATTTACTTATGAATAAGTCTCTAGCAGACATTGCTTGTAAGTTATTTATTCTACTTAAAATATATATTTTGATTAGATGTATTGAATTATATAAAGAACATAAAGGATAATAATTGCCTGTTAATTTTATTTTTTGATTCTTCTGGCATAAGTAGCCAAATAAATTTCTGCAAAATTTCTAAAGAGCAAGGTAATTTCAAATGCTTTCAAGTGCTTTTTTTCCATTGTCTGTAGATTACACACAGAGACATATAATTAAAAACTTCATATAGCCTTCAGTGGATGAAACTATATTTGACAAGCTTTTACTCCTTTATTCCTAAGAACAAATATGTTTATAACATACCTGTCAACAGAATATAATCTTGTTTAGGTAATTCTGCCAAAAGAAAAGAATTGTAGATTTATTGCTTTATGGTTATATATTCATGGATTCCAAATCCAAATATAAAGCATTTTTTTTCAGAAAAAAACCTAGTACTTTAAATAAAGAAATCTAAAAATCTATTTGATATCATTTGTAATATCCAGTGCAAAGATAATATACTGTGTTCACTTATACCATTTTATTTCTCATATGAAAGAATATTTTTGCATTAATGTTGTTCTATGTGTAGGTAAAATACCAACTTCAGGTCATTGGAATTTGGTCCTACAGAGGAATTTCCCTGAGATTTTTTTTTAAATTAATTTTCCTTTGAAAAAGAAAAGTGAAGACCATGAAAAAGTTAAAAAAATATTGTGTCAGGATGTAATATCTTATATATACTATGGTAGATGCTTGCTTCTTTTGTTGTAGAATAATTAAACTTTACTATTTAAAAAAAAAGAAAGAAAAGAAAGAAAGGTAAAAAGTAAACAAAAGGCAGATATGGCTTCTAATAAGTTAGTCTTGGAAGTAAATCAGCCAATTAAGAATGAGCTCCCATTTTTGAAAATGCAAACTGGAGGAACATATTCAACTCCAATTTTTGATTACAGGAGTGTATTAATCCATTTCTGTTACTTATAACAAAATACTCAAAACTGAGTGATTTATAAGAAAACAAAATTTGTTGTCTACAGTTTCAGAGGCTGGGAAGTCCAAAGTCCAGGGAACACAGCAGGTGAAGGTCTTGGTGGTAGTGACAGTGATGGCAGGGTATCACATTGTGAAAATGGCAGAGGAGAGAGAAAGAAAGAAAGACATTCCTCTTCTTTTAAAGCCCTCAGAGCCGTGCTCCTGACCATCATTTTTAATCCATACACTGCTGCACAGTCCTACAGTCTAATCGCCTCTTCGGGGCTCCACCTTTCAATTACTATAATAAGATTTTCCATGGTCTTAAGAGTCACAGTGGTGAATAAGTTTCTAATACATAAAACGTGGGGGATACAATTCAAGCTTCAGTGAGGTTTTGGGGGGGGGACATAATTCAATCCACTACAAGGAGCAAGGAGATAAAATTTGCACAAAGACTGAATTCTGATTGAATTGCTGGAACTGTGTTTGTGCAAGCATTTTGAGACCCACATCAACTCTTTTTCTTTTTCCTTAACAAACTAGTACAGGTTGAGCATACCTAATCCAAGAATTCAAAATCTAACATGTTCCAGAATCCAAAACTTTATGCCACAAGTGGAAAAATTCCACATCTGACCTTATGCATCACGTCACAGTCAAAATGGTGGTGCACAGTACGGAGTTTACTCAGTGTCCCCAAGGAAAAAAAGACCCTCCCATTCCCTCTAGCTGTGGTATGCACACACCCAGATTCTCCCACGCAAGCATACCCACAAAGGGCAATAAAATGGCATGTGTGCAGGTAGGACCTCTGATGACAGGTTCCCCATGACACCCCACGTGGGGCCAAGGCATATGTGCATTACTCACTGTGTGAGAGAGTAAAACCTTTGCTTTCTGATGTTTCATGCACAAAATAATTAAAACTGTTGTCTAAAATTAACTTCAGCCTATTGTGAATAAGGTGTGTATGAAAAATAAATGAATTTCATGTTTAGACTTGGATTCCATCCCCAAGAGATCTCGTTATGTATATGCAAATACTTCAAAATCTGAAAAAATCCAAAATCTCAAAAGTTTCTTGTCCCAAGCATTTAGGATAAGGAATATCAACTGGTATTGAAATTACAAGCCCGGCAGCTACTAAACTGTGGTCAAAGTGGTCTTTCCTCCCCACCAAACTCTCTCATTGTTCCATTACTCGACCTCTGCCTATGGATTGGTGCAGATATTTAACTTGAGAGAAAAGACAAGGACATTTTAATAATAACTGTTCATAAATTTATTTTTTAAATTACGTAATATTTCTTGGTGTCCTAAAAGTTGCAAGCCTCCTTGTCAGGTTAAAAAATAAGTAAAACGTAGAGATCGTCATGTCCGGAAGA
Organism: Galeopterus variegatus; assembly: GCF_000696425.1. Taxonomy (NCBI): domain Eukaryota; kingdom Metazoa; phylum Chordata; class Mammalia; order Dermoptera; family Cynocephalidae; genus Galeopterus; species Galeopterus variegatus. Next base: position 168,388 of record NW_007728933.1, read on the forward strand.
CAGTACCTAGCTCATGCTTATTTGTTGATGTAATAAATGGTGAGCATATGAATGAATGAATGAAGTTCAGAGAATTGGAAAATACATTTGTACATAAATGTTACAAGTTTAAATAAGTTGGGTGCTGAAGAGTAGACTAACATTACAGTTGTGAAAGGTTAAGAAGGAGAGTTAGAAACACAGGTGAGTTTATGGAGTAGCAGATCAAATGTAAAATGAATTTCGAAGAATTCCAATAAAGATATATTTCATGGAGGAGCTGGCATTTGAATTAAGTGTAATAACAGTTAAATAACATCAGGTTTCTTTTTTTGTTGTTTCTTTTTACAAATTGCAATGAAAACAGTGAATCTTAACTTGGATACTCTTTATTTGAAAATGGGTAATTTAAAATTGTCTCTTCTTAGCAAATTTCAGTTTTCCTTATCAAATCTTATCTTCATTTTTAATGCAATTTGGTGTTATAAGACTTTTACACTTTACATGGAATAGTGCCTGGCATGGAGTAAGTGCTCGATGTTTATTACTTGACTAACTCTACATTAAATTATAGTTATGGAAATCTATGCACCAAGAGCTCCTACTTTTCTGTTTCCCGCCTTTGTCTTTGGGCTTCCATTCTATATCTGATCCAACTGTTGGTGATCTCATCCAATGTCATGGCTTTAAATACCATCTACACACTTACTACTCATGCATGTAGAGTTCTAGCCTGGAATTCTCTCCTGAACTCCAAAATCTTATATGCACTACTTAAATATAATCTTATTTTAGATATCTAGTAGTTATTTCAAATATAATATGTCCAATACTGAATTCCTCAGTTTGCTTCTAGCAAGGTTTCCCCTTCTCATCTAATGCCACCTGGATCCCTCCAGTTGCTCAAACCAAAGAGAGTCATCATTGATTTCATCCCCCCCTTTTTTTTATACCCATGTCCAATTAATTGGCAAATTTGTCACCTCTATTTTCAGAACATGTTCAGAATTTGAACCATTTCTCTTGATGTTGGCTGTTACCACTCTGACTCAGTCTACCACCATCTCTCCCCTAGGTTTCTGCAATACCTTTCTACATGGTCTCCCTGTTTGCACACATTTCAATTTGCACAGGTACAATTCATTCTCTACAAATGAGCCAGAGTGATGCTGTTAAGATAATATGTCAGATTGCCACCCCTCTACTAAAAATTCTCCAGTGGCTCCCATCTCACTGTAAAAAGCCTACAAGGCCCTACTAATCTGTCTTTCTCACCATTCTTTCATGTTATCTCCTTGTCTACTCCACCCGGGACACATCCACCTCCGTGCTGTGACTTGAGCACACCAAGTATCCTCTTGCTTCAGGACCTATCACTTGCTGTTGCCTCCCCATGGACAATTCTTCCCTCATTTCCTTCAGACCTTTGCTCAAGTGCCTGCTTCTCCGTGAGATTCTCTATGACCATGCTGCTTAAAATTAAGATCCTATATATTCCCTTCCTTTTAAAATGTTTTTCCTTAGCACTTATCACCATCTAACATCTACTTTACTTAACTGTTGTGCCTACAGTCTGCCCGCTATAACAGAAGCACTGTGGGGACATGGATTTTTGTTTGTTTTGTTTACTGCTCTATTCATAGTGTCTCTAACTGTACTTTGTAACTAGTAGATACTCAATAAGTGTTTGTTGAAAAAATAAATCATATACATTGATTATGCTAACCTGAAGTTTTGTAGGTTTATTTTCTCATAGTTGCTACAGTCTCATGTTTTCATTTTAATTTCTATATTTTAAGTTCTATATTTATAAATTGGGTAGCATTGAGCGTAGAGGTTTATTTACTATGAGCTTTTGTCAGTGGTAGGCAGCTGGCTGATCCAGGTTCTTCAGAGCTGATTGTGAACTTTTTTTTTTCCCAGCTTTGTGTTCAGTGACATCATGTTGTTAGCTTGAAATCAGCCATCCTGGGAGTATTTACACCTCAGAAATTGGCAAACACTACATATCTGGGCTTCTTTTCCTAGGATGTTAACTTTTGTGGCATACCCCTAGTTGTAAGATAATGTGTAGACGGGCAAGGAAGCTAATTTGATATAGTGGATGACTAATACATGCTGTACAAATCTCAAGGATTTCATTTATTAAATCATGGCTAAGGAAATCACTGCTATGAAAGGGACACAAACCAGGTGAGTCAGAATTGTAGGAGGAAGATTAGGTAGTTAAAAGGAGGGAAAGGTTGAAAGAAGGACTGATAGTTGTTAATAGAGGCAGTTGGTATATTCATGACTTTGTTCCAGTTGGTGATTGAATGGACATAGTTCTAGGGTCCCCATTTCTGAAAATGGAGGAGTGGAAATGGCTAGATAGGAACAGGATCTCAGCCACATGTATTAGAGATGAGGACAGGGTTCCATTCCTAATGAGAACTGCAAATCTAGACAGGGCCATTGTGGAGAATATTAGTTTGGGATGGAATACTCTCTGTAGGATGGCATCTTGGTAAGATGAATAATCTAGCACCCATTAGTTTTATTTAATTTTTATTCAACCCTTAAAGCAGTAGTTCTGAATTTTGAGAATTCATCAGCATCACCTGGAGGACTTGTTAAAACACAGATTTGGGGGTTCTATCCCAGACGTTTTGATTCAGTATGGCTGGGGCAAGGCTTTCGAATATGTGTGTTTAATAAGATCTCTGGAGACACCAGTTCTTCAGGTCTGGGTATCTCACTTTGAGAACCACTGATCTAAAGGAAAAGCAAGGTGCAGGCAGGGATAGTGGAGACTAAGAACTGATGACGGCGGTGCTCAGACTCTCTAATACGGTTCTGAGCAAGTCAACCATAGCCTCAAACTTCCTACCTCAGCAGTTACGCAGTTAGCCAGACCCTTACTCTTTGGAAGGCCATGTAGCTTACTCGACAGCCTCATTCCTCACAGCTCCTAAGGAGGTTTGTTCCTAGCAATGGCATATAGTATTCTCTAGTATCTTCTTGAGAAGAGATCTCATTAATCAGTTTTTCATTAAATTTCCAGTGATATGTCATTGTCCCTGATTGTATAGTCCCTCAATCTAGCTTGAGTTTAGTCGCACGATACAGAACAATATGGAAAAAACAGAGTCTCAGTGATGATTAAGATGCCAGTCCAGTGGATATCACATACACAGAAAACAAGACTAATTCTAAACTCTGTTGGTTAGGGAATTGAGCTGACGACACACCTACATTTCCAAAGATTGTGTGTATATGCATGTATGTGTATGAAGGAAAGAGGTACACACACACACACACACACACACGCAGCTGGAATAAGAATTGAAAGTGTGTGGTTGAGTCTACAGGTTGAATAAAATTTCAGAAACTGTAGCTGAGAAGAATTAGAAAAAGTAGGGGCTGCTGCAAATGTCATATCTGTCCCTTATTATGAAGTCACAGTTATTTAATCATTACCAAAAGCATACTAACATCTTCTGTGTATATGATATACTGATAAAACCACTTCCTAATTACACATATCTTGAAAACCTATTCATTGAAAGAAATTACTCAAGGAAATATACAAATATTCTACTCAATGAATAAAAGATGTATTGGTTGAACTTGTTTGCTTTTCTTTTAATATACATCTTACCCTTTTTAAAAATTTCTTTTAAAATCATTTTAACGTATTGAATGTTCATTAATTTACATTTTCTTTTTTAAAAATTTTATTTCATTTTGTCAATACACAATGTGGTTGGTTATTGTGGCCCATTACCAAAACCTCCCTCCCTCCTCCCTTTTCCCCCTCCCTCCCAACAGCCTCATATCTGTTCGCTTGTTGTATCAACTTCAAGGAATTGTAATTGTTGTGTCTTTTTCCCTCCAACACCCCATTCATTTGTGTATTTATTTATTTATTTTTAGCTCCCACAAGTAAGTGAGAACACGTGATATTTCTCTTTCTGTGCCTGACTCATCTCACTTAACATAATTCTCTCTAGGTCCATCCATGTTGTTGCAAATGGCAGTATTACATTCTTTTTTATAGCAGAGTAGTATTCTATTGTGTACATATATCACATTTTCCACTCATCTGATGATGGACATTTGGGCTGGATCCAAGTCTTAGCTATTGTAAATAGTGTTGCAATGAACACTGGAAAACAGATATACCTTTGACTTGATGATATCCATTCTTCTGGGTATATTTCCAGCAGTGGGACAGCTGGGTCATATGGTAGATCTATATGCAATTGTTTGAGGAACCCACAAACCATTTTCCATAGAGGCTGCAGCATTTTGCAGTCTCACCAACAGTATAGGAGAGTCCCTTTTCCACTGCAGCCTCGCCAGCATTTATCACTCACAGTCTTTTGGATATTAGCCATCCTAACTGGGTGAGATGGTATCTCAGTGTGGTTTTGATTTGCATTTCCTGAATATTGAGTGATGTTGAGCATTTTTTCATGTGTTTGTTGGCCATTCGTATGTCTTCCTTTGAGAAATGCCTATTTAGTTCTTTTGCCCATTTTTTAATTAGGTTACCTGTTTTTTTTTTGTAAAGTAGTTTCAGTTCCTTGTATATTCTGGATATTAATCCTTTGTCAGATGTATAGTTTGCAAATATTTTCTCCCACTCTGTTGGTTGTCTTTTAACTCTGTTAATTATTTCTTTTGCTGTGCAGAAGCTTTTTAGTTTGATATAATCTCACTTATTTATTTTTCCTTTGGTTGTCTGTGCTTTTGGGGTCATATTCATGAAGTCCGTGCCCAGTCCTACTTCCTGAAGTGTTTATCCTATGTTTTCTTTAAGAAGTTTTATTGTTTCATTGTGTATATTTAATTCTTCAATCCATTTTGAGTTGATATTAGTATATGGTGAGAGGTATGGGTCTAGTTTCATTCTCCTGCATATTGATATCCAGTTATCCCAGCACCATTTGCTGAAGATGCAGTCTCTTCCCCAGTGTATAGACTTGGTGCCTTTGTGAAAGATCAGATGGTTATAGGTGTGTGGGTTGATTTCTGGATTCTCTATTCTATCCGTTGATCTTTGTGTCTTTTTTTATGCCAGTACCATGCTGCTTTGGTTATTATAGCTTTGCAGTAGAGTTTAAAATCAGGTAGTGTTATGTCTCCAGCTTTATTTTTTTTTTTGCTCAGAATTGCTTTGGCTATGCATAGTCTTTTGTTATTCCATATAAATGTCTGGATAGTTTTTTCTGTTTCTGAGAAAAATGTCATTGGAATCTTGGTGGGGATTGCGTTGAATTTGTATATCACTTTGGGTAGTATGGACATTTTCACAATGTTGATTCTTCCAATACAAGAGCATGGGATATCTTTCTATCTTCTTGTGTCCTCTTTCATTTCTCTCAGCAGTGGTCTGTAGAGATTTTCCACATCCTCAGTTAACTCTATTCCTAAGTATTTTATTTTATTGGTGGCTACTGTAAATGGGCAAGCTTTCTTGATTTCTCTTTCTGCATGTTCACTATTGGAGAATAGAAATGCTACTGATTTTTGCATGTTGATTTTGAATCCTGCACCTTTGCTGAAATCATTTATCACCTCTAAGAGTTTTTTTGTAGAGGCTTTAGGCTGTTCAATATATAGGATCATGTCATCTGCAAACAGAGATAGTTTGACGTCATCTTTTCCAATCTGGATGCCCTTTATTTCCTTTTCTTCTCTGATTGCTCTGGCTAGTACTTCCAATACTATGTTGAATGGGAATGGTGAGAGTGGGCATCCTTGTCTAGTTCCTGTTCTTAAAGGAAAAGCTTTCAGCTTTTCCCATTCAGGATGATATTGGCAGTGGGTTTATCATATATGGCTGTAATTATGCTGAGATACTTTCCATCTATACGTAACTTGTGGATAGTCTTTATCATGAATGAATGTTGAATTTTATCAAATGCTTTTTCAGCAACTATAGAGATGACCATGCGGTCTTTGTGTTTTATTTTATTGATATGGTGTGTCACATTTATTGATTTGCATATGTTGAACCAACTTTGCATCCTTGGGATGAATCCCACTTGGTCATGGTGTATAATTTTGCATATGTATTGCTGTATTCTGTTAGTTAGTATTTTACTGAGGATTTTTGCATGTATGTTAATCAAGGATATTAGCCTGTAGTTTTCTTTTTTTAGTTGTATGTTTACCTGGTTTTGGTATCATGGTGATGTTTGCTTCATAGAATGAGTTTGGGAGAATTGCCTCTGTATCAATATTTTGGAAGAGTTTGTAGAGAATTGGTGTCAATTCCTCTTTGAATGTTTGGTAGAATTCTGCTGTTAATCCATCTGGTCCTGGTATTTTCTTTGGTGGGAGCCTTTGATAACAGCTTCAAACTCTTTTATTGTTATGGGTCTGTTCAGATTTTCCACATCATCTTGGCTCAGTTTTGGTACTTTGTGTGTGTCCAGAAATTTATCCATTTCCTCCAGATTTTCAAATTTGTTGGTGTATGGTTGTTTATAACAGTCTCTAATGATTCCTTGTATTTTAGAGGTATCAGTTGTAGTCGATTTTCATTTCTAATCTTTGTTATTTTGATCTTCTCTCTTTTTTTTAGTTAGCCATGCTAATGGTTTGTTAAATTTATTTATCTTTTCAACAAACCAACTTTTTCATTCATTGATCTTTTGTATCATTTTTTGGGTTTCAATTTCATTAAGTTCTGCTCTCATCGTAATGATTTCTCTCCATCTGGTAACTTTGGGTTTGGATTGTTCTTCTTTTTCTAGTTCTTTAAGTTGAAATATTAGGTTGTTCACTTGACATCTTACCATTCTTCTGAAGTAAGCATTGAATGTGATAAATTTTCCCCTTAGTACTGCTTTTGCAGTATCCCACAGGTTTTGGTATGATGTATAATTGTTTTCATTAGTTTCAGTAATTTTTTTGATTTCCTGTTTGATTTCTTCTTGGACCCATATGTCATTAAGTAGAATGCTATTTAATTTCCATGTGTTTGTATAGTTTCCAGAATTTCATTTGTTATTGATTTCTAATTTTAATCCACTGTGGTCTGAATGAATACATGGGATAATTCCAAATTTTTTGAATTTGTTGAGACTTGATTTATTACCTAACATGTGATTTACTTTGGAGAATAATCCATGTGCTGTTGAGAAGAATGAATATTCTGAGGTTGCTGGATGGAATGTTCTTTAGATACCTGCCAAGTCCAATTGGTCTAGAGTGTTGTGTAGATCTTGTGTTTCCCTGCTGATTCTTTGCCTAGATGATCTGAGATGATTTCTATTGATAGTGGGGTGTTCAGGTACCCTGCTATTATGGTATTAGTGTCCTTCCTTCTTTAAGTCTAATAGAGTTTTCTTTATAAATCTGGATACTCTGACATTGGGTGCATACATATTTATGATTGTTATGTCTTCTTTATGGATCAGTCCTTTTATCACTATGTAGTGGCCCTCATTATCTCTTTTTATGGTTTTTAGTTTAAAGTCTATTTTATCAGATATAAGAATAGCTACTCCAGCTTGTTTTTCATTTCTGTTTGCATGGTAAATCTTTTTCCATCCTTTCACTCTTAATCTATGTGAGTCTTTATAGGTGAGGTAGGTCTCTTGAAGGCAGCATATAGTTGGGTCCTCCTTTTTAATCCAGTCAGCCAGTCTGTGTCTTTTGATTGGGGAATTTAATCCTTTTTACATTAAGAGTTGTTATTGAAAAGTGTTGATTTACTCCTAGGATTTTATTGATTTTTGTTTGGATGTCTTAAGAGTCTTTTGTTCCTTTCTTTCTGATTTACTGTTTATCATTGGTATTTGTTAGTTTCTTATGTTGTAGATAAACTTTTGTTTTTTCCCTTCATTTTTGGCATTTTTATTTCACCAGTGGGTTTTGATTTTTCTTGAGTTTTTATGGCAGTGGGAGTTATTTTTCAGGTACCAAACCCAGTACTCCCTTGAGAATGGGTGGTCGTGTGGTAGTGAACTCCACAGTTTTTGTTTGTCAGAGAAATATACTATTTTCCCTTCATTTTGGAAGGATACCCTTGTGGGGTAGATTATTCTTGGCTGGCAATATCTGTCTTTTAGTATTTTGAATTTATCATCCCATTCCTTTCTGACTTTTAGGGTTTGTGATGAAAAGTCTGATGTTAGTCCGATTGGGGCTCTCTTATAGGTGATGTGATGCTTCTCTCGCAGCTTTTAAGATTCTCTCTTTGTCTTTGAATTCTGCCAATTTGACTATAACATGTCTTGGAGAAGACTTTTTTGGGTTGAATACAGTTGGGGATCTTTGTTCTTCCTTCATCTGAAGATCTGTGTCTTTTCCTATACCTGGTAAGTTTTCTGCCACTATTTTGTTGAGCATGTTTTCAATGCAATCTCCTTTATCCTCCCCTTCTGGAATTCCCATGACTCAGATATTTGAGCCCTTAAGGTTGTCTGATATCTCTCTTAGATTTTCTGCAATGTTTTAAATTCTTTTTTTTGTTTTTTGTCTGCCTGTGTTATTTCAAACAGCACATCTTCAAGGTCAGAAGTTCTCTCTTCTGCTTCTGCAAGTCTACTGGTTAAACTGTCTGTTGTGTTTTTTATTTTGTTGAATGAATTCTTCAGCTTGGCAAGCTCTGCTACATACTTTTTCAGGGCATTGATTTCCTTGTATATTTCTTCTTTCAGGTCCTGTATACTTTTCCTTGTTTCATCGTGTTGTCTAGCTGAGTTTTCTTGTATCTCATTTAGTTTCCTTAGACTTACCATTCAAAGTTCCTTGTCAGACATTTCAAGGGCTTCTTGTTCTACTAGGATCTAGAGCTTGAGAATTATTTCCATATAGTGGTGTACTTTCTTGATCTTTCATATTTCTGGTATCTTTCCTTTCATGTTTAGTCATTGTGGCAAGGGATTTCAGTGTCCATTGGTTTGACACTATTGTCTGTCTAGGATCCTACCAGGGCTGCCAATTTGGCTTGGTGGCCTCAGTGTCTGCTTGGTCACCTGCTGGCACCTTGGATGCATGGTCAACTCAGGTCTTGGGCTTCTCCAGGGAGGCACCTCTCTGGTCAGTGCACACTTGGCCTGGCCGAGGATGGGTTCCGGTGGCAGCAAGGCCTACCTGCTCGGGCACGTGCTGATGCCACGGGTTGCATGGTCCCTGTGGATCTCGGGCCTCTCTGGGGAGGTGCCTCTCTGGTCAGCATGCACTTGGCTGGGCTCGGATGGGGTCTGGTGGTGGCGAGGCCGTCCTGCTCGGTTGTGTGCTGGCACTGCGGGGCCCATGGTCTCCATGGAACTCTGGCCTCTCCTGTGGGGTGCCTCTCTGATCAGCATGCACTTGGCCTGGCTGGGGATGGGATCCAGCGGCAGTGAGGCCTACCTACTCAGTCATGCTCTGGTGCCGTGGGGCCAATTTATATTTACTTTACCAATTAGTCTAAATTGTGTATATTTTTCTCTCTTCACCAATCCTTTGATATTCCAAGCTCTATTAGATGAAGTAAGAATTAGAAGTTACTGGAAAACTGTGCACATAGGAAGAAGTGTTAAGTTTAGGAAGATGTTTATATCAAAGCCTGAAGCATGTTAGCTTTCATTTTTGAGACTTGACTTTCCAGTTTATTATGTAGATAGATTTGCACTCCATCAGTGGTTCTCCATCCTAACCAAACATTAAAAATTTCCTTTGAAAATAATTTCTCAGTCCCACTTCTAATCTTGGGCTATAATTTACATCTTAGTCTGTTTGGGCTGCTGTAGCAAGATACCAGAGACTTGGCCGCTATAAACAACAGAAATTTATTCCTCAATGTTCTGGAGGCTGGGAAGTTCATGATCAAGTTGCCAGCAAATTCAATATCTGGTTAGGGCTCACTTTCTAGTTCATAGATGGTACCTTCTTTCTCTGTCCTCACATAACAAGAAGGGACAGTGCAACTGTCTGGGGTCCCTTTTATAAGGGCATTGTATTAGTCTGTTTCTTTTGCTTATAACAAAATACTTGGAACTGGGTGATTTATAAAGAAAATAAAATTTATTGTTTATTGTTTCAGAGGCTGGGAAGCCCAAAGTCTTGCGAACACATCTGGCAAGGGTCTTGGTGATGGTAACAATGATGGCAGGGTATCACATTGTGAAAATGGTGGAGCAGGGAGCAGAGACTAACATCCTCATTCAGTCTCCTTTTAAAGCCCCCCAAACCATGCTCATGACTACCACTTTTAATCCATTCACTATGTCATGGTCCTACAATCACTCTTCAGGGCGCCACCTTTCAAATATCATAATAGGATTTCCCACTGTATTAACACAGTCACAGTGGGTGTCAAGTTTGGGGGGACATACAATCCAAAGCAGGCCCTAATCCTCTTCATTAGGGTTCTGCTGTCATGACCTAATTACCTCCCAAAAGCCTCACCTTGCAATACCATTGCATTAGCTATTATGAATTTTGAGGGGATACAAATATTCAGGCCATAATAATGGCACAAGTAATTGGAAATTTTAAAAAAGTTCACACACACACACACACACACACAAAAAAAAAAAAACCGGA
>NW_007728933.1:179316-182140 GCF_000696425.1 Galeopterus variegatus
AAAAAAAAAATAAAAAAAATAAAAAAAAAATAAAAAAGTTTTCTAGGTGGTTTTAATGTGTAACCAGGTTGAGGACCACTGCACTAGAAAAAAGCAAAATTCACGATAACTTGGAATAACTGAACAAACACATACAAGTTTTCACAACTCGTGGCCAAATCTGATGATTCTATAATTATGTGCAATTCACTTGATCTCCTTAATGTAGCAATCATATTTAAACCTACTGTGATCTTGTGATATGAGCAAGGAAGATGATGCTATACACATTTTACAGAAAAGAATGCTGAAACTTTTTACTAATTTTGTAAATTTTATTAGGTAGGTCAGTAATTTTCTGAAGATGTGTGTTGGGTTATATGTTTCTAAACACTGGGCTGGAAATTTTGAGTTTCAAAGTATGAAGATGGTACATTCAATTTCATAACATTAAGTACCCAAACTTGGCCCTCAATGAACACACCTTAGCTTATGTTTTCCTCTTCTTTTGTAACCAGTATTAGCTTTAAAAATTTTCAGGCACAGTTTGTATTTATCATCCTTGTTTATTTGTCTTATTCATCACATTCAAGATGTATACAGTACATTCCTAACTTTGGGGTCATTATTAAGCTCAAAAGTGACATTAACCTTCCCAGAGAGAATTGTCTACACAGGAAAACTGATGGCCTGATCTTCTAATATGAAATCACAGGTTTGAAAGGTGAGGAAATTGACCTTGAAATCTTCCCTTTGCTGCCTACTGAACTCTGAGCCATCAAAGTCATACTGACCGAAGGGCAAACTGGGCCACTTGCTCCTTTGCCTTTTACTACACTTTCTGTGGCAGACCAAACCTCCTTTAAAAGACTACCGAAAAATGCCATAAGCACAGCTGCAAGAAAGATTTCTTTTTGTTAGTACATCAGCACAGTGGCTTCCAGGATTATTTGAATGCCATGGTGAGTGCTTTTATGGAACAGCCTCACATCTTCAGAACATGCGTGTGGTGGAGTTGGGATTTGAACTCAAAGTTACTGACTCCCAGACTTGTGTTCAGATCAGCAGGTCCTGCTACTACCCAGCTGTTTGCTGTTGTAGCATTGGGCTGAGTAGCAAAGAAACAGAAAGCATAGTCTGTGAGACAACATGGTTCTTTCACCAAGTGCAAATATGGGGATCAGGAGCTTGACACTTTAATAAAAACTGAATAAAAAGAGAATCATCACTGGCCGTTCTAATAAATATATTGACGAAAGAATAAAAATGGGGAAAGAATTCAGTGGAATTCTTACTCAGGCAGGTTTTCTCCAGATTGTCAAATGGCAGGATGAGAGATTTTCAGAAGCCTCAGTTGGGAACTTTAGAGCCTAGAGTGGGAATACTATATGGAGAGAAACTGAAACCATTTCTCAAGAGAGAATTCTTGTGGGTATCACCTTGTTTCATTCACTCCTTCCAGCAAGGATAGGTTCTTGTGGAAAGGATAGAGACTTTGGTTTTATCTGGGTCTGATTAGTCTCTGTACCCGTTGCAAGTACAACCAGGTTATCATTAGTTAAAAATGGGTCCCAACTCAACTAATTCAAGTATAGTATGGGCACCATCCCTCCATGAATAATTCTTTCCAATTGTATCAGCATTGAAAATCATTTCAATGGGAGTAATCCTACTTCCACAAAGCATGAAGTTAATTAAAATAAAAAGCCCAAATCTCAACCTTCTTTTTCAGTGTATTTGAAAGAAACAACTGCTCTCTGTATTTTTAAAGCTTTCTATATTTAACCCTGCAAGTTCAATGGTTTGAGGTCTTCATCGTACCTCAGTAAAAGGGCTATAGTTTTTGACAGAATCACAGTTTTGGGGACATCTTGGAGGGTGCTTATGCATTATAAAAATTTGTTCTTAGGATGATGTTCCACTCCACTCATGAGCCAAGCCTCTTTTACAATTTTTATGCAATTTCTGGATTTTGTTTTCCACATGTGGTGACATAGATGCTTTCCATTAATTCCTTTCAGTGATAGCTGAAAAAGGTTGAAATTTAAGCAAAAAGTTGTAAATATTAGGGATAATATAAGAAAAGTGTTACAGCTTATATATAAAATATTTGCATATATATTTACATTGAGTTTGTTGATGTATACGTTTATACTTAATATCTCCTTTACTACCTCAATTCTAGCTCTTTTGTGCCATTTTTTCACCCAGGTATGGATTCTGAGGGGAATCTGTTGTTAATGGGATACTGCTTTGAAGGGGAGTAGAGAGAGACAAAGGTGGTTGCAAAGCAGAAAGAACTGCACTATTTAAGAACAGCCCTTCCACACACTGGCATCTTGTTAAGGTACATAGTCACATTACTTTTTGAAAGAGAACCGTTTCCTCAGTGGCAGTTGAATACACTATTTGGTTAGAAATGTGTGTTTCTAACATGATTTGGCATTCATTGATAATATGGCATTTAGAATCCTGAAATACTGTAGCTGGAAACTATGGTAGAGGGCTGTAGAGCAAACCTTCCCTTTACGGGTGAAAGAACAGAGGCACAGAAAGACAAATGCCTTGGTTTAGAGTACTGAGCTAGTTAGCAGCCCAGAGCTGACTAGAAGCCTGAGAACCCCTCAGCCAGGATTATTTTTGCCTTACTCCCTCCTAAAATCTGTGGGCAAGTTAGGGAACGGTTGATATATTGTAAAGATGACATCCCAAAGCAATTCTGTTGGTAAATTGCATAAAACCCAGCAATATCCATAAAGAAAATAATAAAATAATATTATTCCGTTTCTCTGTCATTCCTCCTCCTCCCTTCCTTGTCCATTTCATCCCAACCTTCATGTGCAGG
>NW_007728933.1:182452-183459 GCF_000696425.1 Galeopterus variegatus
AATCCTGAAATACTGTAGCTGGAAACTATGGTAGAGGGCTGTAGAGCAAACCTTCCCTTTATGGGTGAAAGAACAGAGGCACAGAAAGACAAATGCCTTGGTTTAGAGTACTGAGCTAGTTAGTAGCCCAGAGTGGAATAGAAGCCTGAGAACCCCTCAGCCAGGGTTATTTTTGCCTTACTCCCTCCTAAAATCTGTGGGCAAGTTAGGGAACGGTTGATATATTGTAAAGATGACACCTCAAAGCAATTCTGTTGGTAAATTGCATAAAACCCAGCAATATCCATAAAGAAAATAATAAAATAATATTACCCCATTTCTCTGTCATTCCTCCTCCTCCCTTCCTTGTCCATTTCATCCCAACCTTCATGTGCAGGAGCTCATGTTCTCTTTCAGACCTTGGTTCTGTAGATACTCTATTATCTAAGACTCAAGCTTATTGTTTTAGCTCTGTCCCAAGATTCATAACTTTCCTGTTACTCTTGACCCCCAGATGCTGTGTTTGTTTTTTGTAAGTTGTTCTGGAATTTTCTGCTCTTCTCAGGATAGTGTGAAAATGTCCTAAGGTATTAAAGACAAATAGCCCTTAAATGAATTACCCTCCAGGAGAACATATGATAGACCAGCGTGTCTTAAACTTTAACGTGCTCGTGAACCCAGAGATCTTATTAACATGCAGATTCTGATTCAGAGTCTGGGGCCTGAGAGTCTGCATTTCTAAGTTGTGTCTCAGGTGATGCTGATGCTGCTGGTACATTGGCCACACTCTGAGCAACAAGACAATTGCTGTAATAGTTGCCTTTTAATAGAGGAATCAATATTTTAACCTAAACAATGACATGAGAATTTCAGGCGGGTGTGTTTTGGACAGTCTTTGTATAATAACATATAGACAGTTGGTTATTATGACTCTGTATCTATTCTTGTAAGCCTCTTTGAGCTCATTTTATGAGAGTCCAGAAGTTCAAACAAAGTGTCCTTCACTGGTCACAAATTTCAACCACAAG